>NW_015546026.1:551783-562115 GCF_001515605.1 Sinocyclocheilus anshuiensis | reverse complement strand
TAAAATGATTAAAACCTTATTTTTAAGGAATAATCATACAATATTTCTTCAATGTTTTAATTGTAATATTAAATCCCTTTATTTAAAAAAAAAAAAAGTTAAAGATAAAGATATACATTAAATGAATGTTTTATGCCTTAATGTAAATACACAACACAGAATTTCTGAGGAAAAAAAATCATAAGGCTATTGTAAGAATAAATGAAACTTGTTTTTATGCTTTCAAATAATTAGACATGCTAAAACACAGAATTTGGTAACAATAAAACATAAGGTTGGAAAACAATAAAACATTTTTGGGCCCTAAACATGTCATTTTAGTTAAACTTTTAATAAACTGATGTTAAACTGTTTAAGTTTCATGATTTTAATTAATTAGACATGCTTTTTGATTAATAAAATGTAATTTAACCATTAAAAAGGATTCCATAAAAAAAATAAAAAATGGAAATTTTTTTTGGTGAACTCTGGCCTGCGAATTTGCATCACGTGATACCGTGTGACCAACACCTTTCCGACCTACCTGAATTAAAAGAACATAAATGTAAAACTACAGCGCTGCAGGAAAGTGGAGTAGATTGTATGTTTTTACATTTTAGGTGTATTATTATTGTTTAGGTGTAGAATTAAAGTTTTTAAAAAGACACTGCAGAGCATGACGTCATATCACGACCGTTGCAGCGTCCGAAAGAATTTTGCATGCTCAAAGTCTAGTGTGACTGCGGCTTTAGCCGCCAGCTTTTATTCTAATTACAAATATGTGCAATCAAAATACAAATTCTAATGAAGGAAGAAAAATAGAAATAGTAAATGAAATAACCATTCTTAACAGCAAATAAATATCTAAACAACAGAAACAATGTATTAAGCAAACATTTACATGCAACCACCTACCTGATTCTGCCTGAGAGATAAGTAAAGATATATTTACATGAGCGGAATTTGTCTCTGAAATATTTAATTGTATTCTTGAAAACAATATTGTATTACTGAATAAAATATTAGTCAATCAAAGATAGAGAAAATACATAACCATAATATGGACTATTGTAGATGCTGTGATACTGTGCTACTCAGATACTGTGATTTCCTTCTCACGTCACTGATTTCACCATTAACTAACAGTTTATGTTGTTGCATATGGTATCATTGTAATCCTTGACCACCAAAATATATGGGTAGACATCACCTTTTCTGTGTTATCATGTTTGATTCAGAAGATATGACACAAAATACATAATTTGGTAATGGCGGAAAGTAAAATGGCTGCCATGGCAACCATGAGGTGTTTTTGCTATGGCTCCATTTCTGAAAATGTTCAGGGCCCCAAACTGTAAAAGAGTACCAAGTTTCATGCCTTTATGAAAAAGTGCACATATCACCTGGACTAGTGTTGTCACGGTACCAAAATTTCAGTATTCGGCACCAATACCAGTGAAAATCCACGGTTCTCGGTACCAATTTCGGTACCAAAGCAAAACACAAAAACATGCTAATTGAACAACATTTTTATTAATAACGTTAAACAAAAATTAAATGTACAACGTGTTTTGGCGGGGTTCCCCAGGTAAAATTCGCATTCCAGGGGCTAAATATCACGTTATTGGGGTCGTTTTTCAACCCGCGGACATGAAAAACAACCCGCAGCAACAGTGTTAAGCAGCCCAATTCCGCGGTTTGGCAACACTGGAAGAGGATAGCTTTCGGATAGCGCATCAAGAACCGGTACTTAAGAAAACCTGGTACCGCAACGTTTTCATTTTTTTAGTACCGACTTGGTACCGAAATACCGGGTCTTTTGACAACACTAACCTGGACTATAAGAAAATTCTCATTAGGTGTCTTTAAAAAGATGGTCCGACCATTATTTCCTCAACCTCATCCAGTCCCAGATGTATGAGGTACATTCTTTAGATGAACAAACAAATATTGTTAGAAAAAAAAAAACTTTCCATCTCTGTGCCATATAATGCAAGAGAATAGCTGCCCAAAAGTTTATAAATGCTTCATAAACAATATGATCCCGAAAGGTAACCCATACAAAGCCAGAGGATAAAGTGAAACAATAGGTGTGCGAGAAAAATATTAATATTTTAAACTATAAACCATCACTTCTGGCTAACTAATTCTCTAAATGATGAGAGCATTTTAAATTTTGGGTAAAGTATCCCTCTGGTTTCAAATTATAATGAAAAATTCATAGTTAGTTTCAATGTACACTCAGTAAAGGTCTGTTCACACCAAGAACGGTAATCAGAGAAGATGTTGCAAAGGAGCAAGGAAGTTAAAGGGTTAGTTCACCCAAGAATGAAAATTCTGTCATTAATTAGTCACTCTCGTGTTGTTCCAAACCCGTAAGACCTTCGTTCATCTTCGGAACACAATTTAAGATATTTTTGATGAAATATGAGGGCTCTCTGATCCTCCCATAGACAGCAAGAACACTTTTTTGCGCAAAGAAAACAAAAATAATATTTTTATATTATTTATTCCACATTTTCGTCTCTACTGCATCACTTGTGGACGCCGCCACACGCACGTGTAGGGATATGCCGGTATCAAATTTTCATGTTGCGATTAATTGCTAATGCTTTTATCACGGTATACGGTATATCACGGTATTGAAATTTCGTTTTAAAAAAAAGTGCTGTCATAATACAGTATAACAGGTTTAATAACTTATTTCTTATAACAAAAATAACTGAACATTTAAATGCAATAAAGCAATACAGAAAAATGCATAAAGTTAAAAGTTTTACACAGATTAAAGTGCAAAAGAACTATAAAGACCAATAGGTATCACTTTACAATAAGACCTCATTAGTTAACCTTAGTTAATGCATTAACATTCACAATGAGCAATAGCTACATTTGCTACAGAAGTTATTAATCTTTGTTAATAAAATACAAGTCTTAGTTCATGTTAGCTCATTAAATAACAGTTGCAACTTTCGATTTTAACAATGTGTTATTAAATATTGTAATTACCCAAGATTAATGAATGTTCAGAATATTTTTTCATTGGCAGTTTATGTTAACTAATGAATTAACTAATGTTAACTAATGAAGCCCTAATGTAAAGTGTGACCGAACAATAAAGAATCAAAACACTTTCAAACAATATCTAGGGCATGTTGTAGTCCAGATTAAAATGTAAAAAAAGTTTGAAAATAAATAGCCTATTAAGTCTAAATATTTAAGTATTTGGCTCTGTGATGAACATCATAGCAAATACACAAATCTGAATGGCTGTTTAAATCATTTAAACACCTTTCAGAAACAGAAAGTAGTGCAGCTGCTTTGTTTACAGGCTTTCCGGGGTAACGGCTGCATTTAAATTAATTATTATTATTATTATTATTATTATTTCTGCAGTTTAGCGCTATCTGCTGTCAGAGAGTGAAAGTGCGCTTTCATCCAGAGCGTCTCTCACATGTTCCGCCATGTGCTTCTCGTCCGCGCTTATTTACATCAGAGTGCGCACGCGTCTTTCACGCAGCATACAGCGGTGTTGTGCATTTTGACCAGTTGATGGGAAAAGTATTCTTAAAATGCATTCAAAATTCTAAATAATTTGTAATATATAATTATCCACGGTATTTAGAAGTGCCCACGATAACAATATCGTGCATATTCATTACCGTGATATATCGCATTACCGAATACCGGCACAAGTCTACGCACGTGTCATGGTAATGTCATGAACGCGCGTCCAAAGTGACGCAGTAGCGATGAAAATGTGGAATAAAGTCGTTATTTTTGTTTTCTTTGCGCCAAAAAATGTTGGACTACTTTGTCGATCATCTTGGTACTTTTATGTACCTTGAACGTGGTAGTTACCTTGCTGTCTATGGGAGGGTCAGAGAGCCCTCAGATTTAATCAAAATATCTTAAATTGTGTTGTGAAAGTTCATTTCTAAATTAGGTCAAAACAAAAACGTATTGCGATCACAATGAGATTGTGAGTCTTAACATTACTGCAATAAGGGGATTATTCACACGCTTGAAACAAACAAGGGACCGGTGTTGTGCCCACCGCTCTCTCTCCCTATACAATTCATCCGATGCTAGGAAAATGTTAATCAAGTTAAAAATAAAAGTATTAACAAGAAAAGCTTAAATATGCATGAATACTCGAACATAAACACTACGAGTAACAACACTGATAACGTACATGTCTCTGATGTGTTTACTGGCCTATGAGGAGGAGGATCCAGCGAGCTAAAGTGACACAAAAGGCCTGAAGTCAGAGTCCTACGGTACGGACCTGAGAGAGAACACCCTCCTGATCCGTCTGGGATGCCGGTATAAACAAAGTGTCAGTTAAAATATGAAAGCACAATACCGTTCTTTGCTGCGATCCTTCTTCGTAATGAAAGCCATGAGGGATCAGTGCCTGCCAGCGCAGACATGTAAACACGGAAGTCCTCTGAAACGGAAGAACCGGCTGATCGCTTCACATGCTTGCTCTCACACTGGCGTTAATATAAACTGGCTCTGTCATGCTGCCGTGGAGAAATAAAAAACAATATACGTTTTTGGAATTTGTGTGTTTATCCATTCATAACATTCTGTTGACGGGACCAAATGTAAAATTCTACTTATAAAAACTAATTCCGGTCTTCGATTATGATTGGCTGAGCCACGTGACCTGTTGTGTTTATTTAATGAAACCTTGCCAGGACAAAACATAGCCTAACAGAAAAAGAAAAAAAAAATTAAAAGACAGACAGACAGAAAGAAAGAAATCCAGGTATATAGCCTAGTAACTCTTATTAAAAACACCCTTAGTGGTTCTAAAATTCCTGTAAACCATGGCTTCTTCTGATCATTTTCATTCTGAACTACATATAGAAAAATATATTTATTTTTATTATATATAAAAGAAATAAAAATTTGGCCAAATTAAATTGCAGTACTTGAATTTGAACCTACTTCACACCTGTTAAAAAGTATGTGTGTAATTATGTTCTATATCAGGGGTCTCCAACCCTGCTCCTGGAGAGCTATACAGTCTAGCAGATTTCAGCTCCCACCCCAATCAAACACACCTGAACCAGCTAATCATGGTGTTCAGGGCTACTTGATAATTACAGACAGGTGTGTTGGAGCAAAGGTTGGAACTGAAGTCTGCAGGACGGTAGCTCTCACGGAGCAGGGATGGAGAACCCTGTTCTATATAGTATGAATATGGGTACCCATTGGGTAGTATGAATGAAATTCTGACGTACAACATCCGCCATGCTGTTACTGTCACCTGACCTACCTGCGTCAGTTGCATTGCTGCACTGCCATTTATAAATTCTCTCCTGTGGCCTCATGGGAGAATATTATTCTTTGGACATACTACTCTTTTGGCATAGTACTGGTTTTAGCATATATAGCATCTAACAGTAGAAATCGTGAGGTGGAATCACAATATGTCCAACCCAGACTCAATCACTAGTGCGCAATAATGACGCCACACACCGTTTTATAGCATCAAATAACTAGCTAAAACCAAACTTATTTCCAGTGCTTGGGTAGATTACAAATTACATGATTAACTTCTTACATGCTTAACACAAATTAACTTCTAAATATGAAGGAATATGTATTTGTATTGAATTGTATTGAATTTCACAGGTGTTTTATCCATATTTTAAATTACACAGTGCATTGTGGGGTAAGAACCAAAAGGTGCAAGAGGCAGGGGCCGGACCAGTTTGTTCTGCGTCCCAAATGCACTGGTCGCTTTTTGAGCACAAAACGTTGAATGCAGCTCCCACATGGAATTAGATTGTTGAGCAGCCATTGTTGTTAGTTGGTGCATTACATGGTTAAGCAAACAATCACAATTGTAGCAAACAATCACAGAAGTCTGACAGATGATCCTGGAAGAAAGGCATGACATTAGATATGAGTAGGTTAATAAAAATTGAAGGCATGGTTGGAAACAGGATGCTAATATGTGGTTGGAAACAGCTACTAATATGTGGGATTTTAATGCATACAGAACATTGTGCTAGGAACAAGAATAAACAAACCAACCTGGTGATTTTGAATGATTTTTAGGGGGGAAAAAAGCAAGCCTGTGGGTCCACCCCTAAACATAACCATCACTGCAGTTGCAAATGATTGTTTAAATATATTTCTAAGACATGGATAAAACAAGAGTAGGTGTGTCCCAGCAGGGTTGCACACTCTCAGTGCTGGGTTCCATCAGGAAGGCCCTCTGGCATAAAACCTGTCCCAGATGGCTGTGCGGATAGTTCTTCTGTGATAAGCCCTAATGTCAAGTATACACTACACGATTTTAGGCCTGATTTTCACTTGCCAACATTTTTTTGCAGACTGCAGACCAAAGCTCGAAATCTGGGGCTAATCGGTGCTCGTTCACATGAGGGACGATCACATAGTGTGAATTACCAAAGAGAGAAGCGTCAATGCTAAAGAAATATTTAGCAAGCTAAATATGTATAGGCTGTTTGCAACCCATAGACTTGCAGTATGAAATGTGTTTTAACTGGAAATGACATTGGCCATGACTTACAAAAAATATGATATGAAAAATAACTTTCAAAATATAATTAAATATATGATACAGTTGTTGAAGTAAGGAGTTGTAGGAGACATAGTTTTGTGTATGTAAATGTATGTATAGGATGCAAAACACATCATCCAACTGACTTTGCCGACAAATAAACAGGGATATATGGGTGCAGGTAACATGGAGAAAGAGTATGCACTGGTCATTTACATATACTACTAGTGTTATAACAACACAAATCTGGTTGAAAATCAGTCACGTTGTCCTTTAAATACCCAGTTAATAACTAATAGAACATAGGTGATGACAATGAATTGACACTGAAGCGTCCAGAATAGACTTCAAAATATAAAGCACTATGTCAGTCGTTTTAAAGCACAGGAACAGATTACATTAGCAAGTTCAAGCAAAAGTAAAGGCAAAGCTGGCAAACATTTTGTATTGAATTGGTAGATCAAAATCTGTGGGAGATGTATGGGGCATGATTAGGAGCACGAGAGGAATCAGGAGAAAATGGAAATATCCCATACTGGTGATACAGGAGAATGCAGCAGTGTCTGACAAAGAGAAAGCAGAAATGATAGTGAAGGTGCTGAAATTCATGCTTCTGCTAACGAGAGTGAATAGAGGAAAAAAGGAAAGGGGATTAACAAGATCAGTGTACCCTCGAGAGAATGGATGAGATGAACATCACATTGAAAGCTCCATTACCTTTGGAAGAAATGAAGAGGGCAACATCTCATGCAAAAAATGAAATCTGATGCATGTTATATAAAACATAGGTGTTCTAGTATCTATGAAGCTTCTAGGTTTTTATAATAAAGTGTAAAAAAAAGGAAAGTTACTAACTAGATAGAAAGAGGCAGGAAAGTTACTAACTAGATAGAAAGAGGCAGTGAACCAGGAAATCAGGGAAGGGCCCTGTCACACCATCACCCTGTTTGGACTATTGGTGCATTCCAAACGGGATATATCACCCTCCGATGGGCACTTCGGAGTGAAAACAATCATGGCCGCAATATTGAAGGGTCGTTCCAAACCGAAGTGCTCAAAACTGGCCACTTCAAAGGGCCCTTCGGAATGTAGGATTTCGAAGGGTACAACTGATGGACACTTTCGGGCCCCCATGATCATTTGCGCTGATTCTTTCCATGATGACGGCACCTCCTCGCGGGGCATGGGATAATGGTGCAGAAGGGCACTTCAAGAAACAGTTGTTTGGTCCCCTAAACCCTTCAACCCTTCAAAGCTCTCACTCCGGAGGGTAAACCCTTTGAAGGGATGAGCTCTTCCAAATGGAATGCAGGGTTTGTTTGCCTGCTTGTTTTGTTCTCTGACCTAGTTTCTGTCTCCCCTTTGATTACGTTAGTTAGTTTACCTGTGTCTCATTAATTATCCTCATTTGCCTATTTAAGTTCCTGTCTGCTCAGTTATAGTTTGTCCAGTCTCATCGATGTACAGTATATGTGTGTTTCCAGGCCTCCTTGTTTGGATTACCTTATGTGGTTTTATTAAAGACTATTACCCTTCATCTTCGTGTGTGTTCATTCGACACAGTATTTGTGACTGACCCATCAGATCCATTGAACTACTGTTTAGGCCAAATAACACTGACATCACACATAAGAAAGATAATGGAAAGAATGATTACCAAAAGATTAGCATAAAGGAATTCTACCACCGAATGGTTTTAGAAGAGGGAGATACTGTACTGTATGTCTGGAAATATTGACTTATATTAGTGCTATACTTAAATTATGGAAGTATTGGTCTGCATGTTACTCTGTTGTCCAGTTTCATTAAACAAACAGACAATGTACTGGTAATTTTCTGCCAGGACATTATCCATTAATTTGACAGACATTTCTCTTAACTCTAAAACACAACGCAATGCAGTGCAAGATTGGTGCTTGTAATGTTTCCACAAAACAAGCAAATTTACTATTTAGTTTACTCATGTTGGTGCAGAGAGAATACAGAAAAAAATTATGCTATCATTTCCATGGACTTTTGACATTAAATCAGAGTCTGCACATTATAGGGAAACATGAGACTGCTTACTGTGATAAATGTGGTCATCCAGAAACAGTCAAACATATAATTCTAAACTATGTTGCATATGAGAAATATTTCATCTAAACCCATCATTAAGAGCACACTCCAGTCCAATAGGTAGCAGAAATGTACCTTCTTTGTTGGTTTAAAAAGCACAGTAAAACATCACATGAAGAAGAATGCGTATCAGAGCAAAAACCATGTAGTTAGTCATCTGCCTATGAAGCTCAGATACAGGACTGCATTGAAATATCTCAAAAGTACATTAATCTCTATAATTCTTAAATGGAATAAGTCTGAAACAATCAAGACTCTTCCTAGAACTGAGCAATCAGGGAGAAGGACCTTGGTGAGAGAGGAGAGCAAGAACCTGATGGTCACTCTCAGAGCTTCAGAAATCAAGTGTGGACAAGGAAGAAACTTGCTTATGGACAGCTATCACCAGTTGGAAGCCTTTTCTCAGTGGAAGACCCATGGAGTCCTGTTTGGAATTTGCAAAAGACTCTTAAGTCTGTGAGAAACTAGATTCTTTGCTATATTGAACCTCATTCACACCGCACAGACAGACGGCAACAAACAAGTTGGACGTTGCATTTAGAATTTTATGAAAAATAGCTGCCATGTTCACACTGCCCCAACAGACACCAACAAATACTGACTGAACATGTTCAGTCGGGTGAAAACAAACTCCAACCAACGGCAACAGATGCCGACAGGGTAACACAGTGATTCAACAAAACCCAACAAACGTGTTTGTTGGCATTTGTCTGTGCAGTGTAAATTGGCCTTAAGTGTCATACCTATGAAAACCAGGCATCACTCATCTTCTGCAGAACACCATCCTAATGAGATCATTTAAAAAAACCCTAACCCAGAGCACTCAGGACCTCAGATTTGGTCAAAGGTTCACCTTCCAACACGACGATGACACTAATTACATGAGAATGCAAGAGTGGCTTAGGGAAGACTCTGTGAATGTCCTATGGCCCAACAAGAACAAGTAACAGTTGAACATGAAATAATAGGTAACAGAGCAAATATTAGGATATAAAGCACTATTTTTTCCCAACATAACACTGCTTAATAGGATCAGCTGCATTTTAGTGGGAGGCCGCATTTCTTACCTTGCTAAAGGTTCTAAGCATGTCATAAATGTGAGGGGGTTATGGTAAAATATACAGACAACATAGTCTGTTTGTAAAGTGTCAGATTCATATTGCACATAGAACAGCTAAGTATGGTAAACATCTGCATTAACAAGATACAGTATATGGGAGACCATAATAATTTTTGCATTCCTCTTTGCTTCAACTGTAAACATATCCACTTTTGCATTTCCACAACTTTTCAAAACAGGACAAAATAGAGATAAATGGGTTACAACAGCAACAGGAGAAAATGATGTATAGTCACTTACTCAGCTGTATTAGGTGAAAACACACACACACACACACACACACACACACACACATACACAGACACAGGTTTGTTTTTATGGTTTATGGGGACTCTCCATAGGCGTAATGGTTTTTATACTGTACAAACCGTATTTCCTATTGCCCTACACCAGGGGTGCCCAACCCTGCTCCTAGCGATCGACTCTCCTGCAAAGTTCAGCTCCAACCCTAATCAAACACACCTGAAGCAACTAATTAGGGTATTCAGGATCACTTAAAAATTAAAGGCAGGTGTCTTTGATTAGAGTTGGAGCTAAACTTTGCAGGACAGTCGATCGCCAGGAGCAGGGT
>NW_015546026.1:551350-551716 GCF_001515605.1 Sinocyclocheilus anshuiensis | reverse complement strand
ACACACACACACACACACGTTTGTTTCTGTGAATTGTGGGGACTTTCCATAGACTTCTATTACTTTTATACTGATCAAACGATATTTTCTATCCCCTAACCCAAACCTAACCCTAAACCTACCCCTAACAGAAAACCTGTTTGCATTGTTACACTTTCAGATAAACATCATTTACTATTTTTAATCATTTTTTCCCCCTCGTGGGGACCACAGGCCGGTCCCCACAATGTCAAAAAATTTCAGGTTTTACTATCCTTGTGGGGACATTTGGTCCTCACAATGTAGCATAAACAAGTAGCCTACACACAGACACACACACACACACACACACACACACACACACAAAAGATGTATTAGAAACCCCAT
>NW_015546026.1:541239-550641 GCF_001515605.1 Sinocyclocheilus anshuiensis | reverse complement strand
ATCTTTGCATGTTGTTTGCTCTGAGTATGTTTAAACAGTTTACTTCAAGGGAACAGTATGATGTTGTAGACCCTTGGCATGCATCGCTAGTTTCTGAAACTAGGTTGTTTCCGCCTCAAAAATGTTCAAAAGATGACTGGTTTATAATTATGAGTACTCGTGAAGGAAGCCTTAGACATGTGGAAGCAGTTGAGAAAAGCAAACAACACTGGGAGATCTGAATGTGTGTTGAGGTTGGCAGTGGCAGGGTAAGCACTGTTTATTTAGTGCCCACTGGTTGCCATTTCTACAGGTCGGTAGGCCTCTGATCTCAGTCAGCTGCCCTCTTTTTTCATTTCCCAGTACCAGATGACATCCCCTCACTAAAATGAACACAAAGCAATGATTTTAGCATTATTTTGTAGTATCAAGTAAATATGCCATAATGTTTCAGACTTCCAAGCTGTTTTATGTTTTTGAAAGAAGTCTCGTATGGTCACCAAGATTTTACACACACACACACACACACACACACACCTTTGTTTCTGTGAATTGTGGGGACTTTCCATAGACTTCTATTACTTTTATACGATATTTTCTATATTTTCTATCCCCTAACCCAAACCTAACCCTAAACCTACCCCTAACAGAAAACCTGTTACACTTTCAGTTGAATGCCGAGGTAATATTACACAAATCACAGTAACAAGGATCTATTCCTAATGTTTTACAGTTTTGCGTGCATTAACTCCATGAACGGAATGTAGGTGTCACTCAAACAAATGACAAATAGAGCCACTGAAAAAAATATTATTAAACATATTTTCATTTAATTTTAACCATTTATGATCTTTACAATGTAATGTCCCTACGTTACATCCAATAATACTGTCTAGATCAGTTATTTAGTATATTAAATATTATTATTATTATTATTAACTGCCTGTTTTTGATGTAACATTCGTTAGATACCTTTAAAAAATACCCAAACACGTGATGTCAAACGCGGAAGCGATCTGGAACTGTCACACGGGGAAGCACAACATTTCCAGTCTAAAGAAAACATGATTCACATCTACCTTGCCTGCCTTTTTACATTTTCAAATGCCGCGTTTGCTAACCATATCGGAACACCAATAAAAACAAATGAAAGACCAATAATAGGTGAGTTGCAACGCTGTATTAAATAGAGTGCGTGCCACTTTCAACTGTATTATCATTACATATTTCATGAAGTAAACCATGTCTAAATCTTGTCTAGGTGTTCTTGCCCAGGAAGTGTATGACCCGCCGCCTCATAGAAACTCATATATTGCGGCGTCCTACGTTAAGTTTCTGGAATCTGCTGGCGCTCGTGTTGTGCCTCTGATGTAAGATAAAACACTATAGAGAAATGCCTTCAATGTAAACATGCAGGGTTTATTTATTTAAAATGAGAAATAGTGTTTGTTCTCCTTATCCACTTGCAGCATAAACATCGAGTTCGTAACTAGCGTACTGCATACTGCCTAGAATTTTGTGAAAGTAGAAGCAATATGGAATGTGAAACATAACTCATTCATACATAGTATTTTATTATTATTTTTTTTTTTTAGTACGTAACATTTATTGCAATGGTATTATGTTATTATACAACTGTTTATTTTAGTTGGGAAATATCATTTATATAAGAAAATGGACTACAACTTAGCCATGTCTTAAAGTTTATAAACAAGGTTACATAGCTCTGCTTTAATTAATGAATGAATAAAGCAGCATAAAGAGCCCTCTGCTCTCTATCCACCTTATTTTTCAACGCGGAAGTAAGCCTTTTTTTTGTGAATGTGCAAGACTGCAATTTTCACAAAATTGCAACTTATTTTTTTAAAAATGTCTAGGATAAATAAGTCTGATGATGAGTACAGAAAGCTCTTCAAATCCATAAATGGGTAAGTAAAGTATTTGTATAATTATAGCAGTGAATACAATAAGGGATTTGTGACACCTTTTCTCTCTCTCTAGAGTCCTTTTTCCTGGAGGTGGAGTCAGTTTAGAATCATCTGGCTATTCCAAAGCAGCTGGCATTTTCTACAGACTTGCTCTTGAGGTTTGTATACAAATGGTCCATTTGGTACAAATATTCAGCATGACAATGTATCCAAAGTACATTAACATAACATTAAGCAACACTTGAGCAGCATTGATAGTTAGGTAAAATAGAAATGAGTTAAATTTGTAGACATTTTGAAATAAAGTACAATTTTAAATGGAGCTGCAGAGGTCAGACTTCGGGGTTATAGTCAATTTTGTTATTTGTGTGTATGAGCTATAAAAGAGGGCTGGTAAAACTTTAACCTCTGAGCAATGGACAAATTCATGAAGAGTCATAATGATCTTCATTTTACACACATATACACTGCATTTTGTTGTTTGGCATTCCTCTTACTTATGTTGGTGTAAGAGGAATACAATATGTTGGTGTAATTTAATTTTCCAGCCAATTTATTGATATGTTTGTGTGTTAACAGGCCAATTCAAATGGTGATTATTTCCCTGTATGGGGAACCTGTTTAGGATTTGAACTTCTCACATTGCTAACAAGCGGGAAGTTGCTGTTGTCCCACACCAACACTAGTGGTATTGCCTTGCCACTGAACTTCACAGACGGTAAAGCCATGTTTTATAACAATTAACTGTAAAATCAAATATATTTACATAATGGTTAATGCAAGTAACATTGTCAGCTTACTTCCAGTCACGAATTTCACAAAAATTGACTATTAGCTTGGTACTCTGTGATGTAACATGTAGTTATCATGGTGCCACTGCAGTGCAGCTAGTATACATTTCTCAAATAAGTGAAACTATTTTAAGAATAAGTGTCGTAGTCATCATAGATGTATAAATATTATTCATTTATCCAATGCTGTTTAGATGTTAGAGACAGTAGACTGTTCAAAGATTTTCCTGAAGATCTTATGAAATCACTGGAAACAGAACCGCTCACAGAGAACTCTCATCAGTGGAGTCTTACTACAGAGGTAGAGTAGCAAATATTACTATCACCATTCAACAACAATCAATTGTTGTTTTCATTACTACTGTGTTACTACTAGATGCTTGTTTTAAAATGCATTGATCTTGCCATGAAAATAGGCATAGATGCTGGTATGGCAATAAAAATAAATAAGTCTCTTGATTCCTGCTTTATAATAAAATGTATAAACAAGTGATTAAATTAACGTTATTAAAATAGAAATGATTAACAAGTTAGTGTTACATTTTTATTAAAGGGGTCATATGCGATTTCAAGTTTTCCTTTCTCTTTGGAGTGTTACAAGCTGATTGTGAATAGAACTCTGTTCCCCTTTCGGGCTTGAAGTATGTTTTGTTACTAGTTTAAGTATTTGCTATTGACTGTTCAAATGCAGAGTTTTGCGCATTGTGTGTGTGTGTGCGTGCGCGTGTGTGTGTGTGAGAGCGAGAGAGAGATCACAGTGGAGTCAGCTGTCTCAACCGTGGCTTGTGTACTGCAAACACATACCAGCTTCATCACTGTGTCTGTCACGCGACTGTTCCTCTTTCGGGCTCTGTCTTTACATTTATTTTGAAAGATGAAGCTCGCGATTATGGTAAG
The DNA here is from genome assembly GCF_001515605.1 of Sinocyclocheilus anshuiensis. Taxonomy (NCBI): domain Eukaryota; kingdom Metazoa; phylum Chordata; class Actinopteri; order Cypriniformes; family Cyprinidae; genus Sinocyclocheilus; species Sinocyclocheilus anshuiensis. The sequence goes on along the minus strand of NW_015546026.1, from coordinate 547,046 downwards.
GGGCGTTACATTTCCGACGAGTGCTTGCGGTGTTCGGCCAATCACAATGCACTGGGTCAGCTGGCCAATCAGAGCAGACTGCGCTTGTCGGAAGGAGGGACTTTGTAGAAAACGAAGCGTTTGAGAGAGGCGGGGCATAGAGGACCTACAATAATGTACAGTATTTGAAAAATAATGTGTTTTTTGAAAATTAAAGCATGTCAACATATTCTGTTACACCAAATACACAAAATAATGATATTTAAAAAAGCATCATATGACCCCTTTAAACTTTCAATTTAATATTGTATGCTTTACTGGTAACCAGTTGTACACAACAGGAAACGAATACACCCTCACATCTTAGAAAACAATGTCTAATACATTTGATTGTTTGGAATGTATTAATTGAATGTAGTAATAGTTTATTACTTTACAGTATCACCAGACATTATTTGGTATACAGTATACACGCCAATGCACAACATCATGTCTGTGATAGAAATATGGTCAATTTGGTGAACTGTTTTAGTTCTCACAGGGAAATATATTCAATACTGCAATATTAATATGATGCATGGCAATGTTCATTTTAAAGGGTAATGTACAAAAAAAAAAAAGAACATATCACATGTAATGGATTTAATGTATATTTTTGTTTTTTGCTGGATGAAATAAAATGAGGCATTTTCAAACTTTTAAATCTAGAACTTTACCAAGAGTGAGACCCTGAAAAAGTTCTACAGAGTTTTAAGTACCAACACAGATGGACAAAATGAGTTTGTGTCCACAATGGAAGGTGAGTGATGATGATAATCAGATGGATTGATAGAGGAAGCATATAGACCAGGGGTCACCAAACTCGGTCCTGGAGGGCCGGTGTCCTGCAGAGTTTAGCTCCAACTCTAATCAAACATACCTGAACCAGCTAATCAAGCTCTTACTAGACATACTTGAAACTTCCTGGCAGGTGTGTTGAGGCAAGTTGGAGCTAAACTCTGCAGGACACCGGCCCTCCAAGACCGAGTTTGGTGACCCCTGATATAGACTGTGGTTTTTGCCTCTTTCTATTGAGCAACATTGTCATTGTACTGTTTTTATGCATACCCTCAGCATATGATTTCCCTATCTACGCTACTCAATGGCATCCAGAGAAAAATGCTTTTGAGTGGACTCGGCCCTATATTCCCCACACACCTTCAGCCATTAAGACCACATTCTACATGGCTTACTTTTTTGTAAATGAAGGTATGGTTAATAATAATAATACTACTGAGCAACATACAATGTGTTTTTATTAGCTCCTAGTTAAATTTGATTCCTTTAATGCAATGAATTAACAAATTAAGAAGTTAGACCTTCACAGAGTAACCGTTCTCCTTATTTTGTTGCTTTTACAGCGAGGAAAAGTTTTCACAGCTTTCCTAGTACAGAGGAAGAGGAAAAAGCTTTGATCTATAACTACAAACCTGAATACACTGGACCTCAAAGTGCATTTGAACAGATCTATTTTTTTCATTAGATGAATTCTTTAAATGTACTGATGTCTTTATTAGTGTTTTTTTTTCTTTTTAATTGTGTTATAATTGAGATAAATTATTATTATTGTTCTTTTCAGACATATCAAAATGGAATACTTCCCAAACGATACAAAGAACAAACATTTTCACGATAAAATTATGTAAACTAGCATGTATACAAAAATCATGTAGAATTTGTAGTGTTAATAAAATGTGTGCTTGCAGTGAATCTGAAGAAAACATATCCACATCACATTTCACAAAAACAAAACAAAACGTTACACCTTAATAGAATGGTTTCAAGGTTGGAAAAGGCACAAAGTGATTTTTTTTATGGCTGTGCACTCATCTCTTATAGCTAACACATCTGTTCATTTATGTATTCACCTGGACACATTATATAAAGTAACCCACAACATACAGTGCAATGTTCAATCATATTTCTATAAAAAGTGACTGAGGTCTCCTTTCTTTCCAGAAAGAAAGAGCAAATGCAACTCATTCTCTAATATTCTGATCTCTTCATTGGTCCCATAACATGCATCTCATTGTACTGTTATTTTACTAAAGGTAACCTTTCAGTCTTAACCTAAGATATAAATCTCAAAATGTATGTTTTAATCTTTATTGTATCTTTCATTTTACTGTTTACTGTTGAGCCCTAAAACATGCTTCTGAAACATGATTACAAATCGTATTTGCTTTACCAGAATTAAGATATTGAATATTAGGTGAACTGTCTTTTTAAAACCCTTGAACTTCTAAATCCATCCTTTATGTTTTTCAAAAATCACACTTATAATATTTACAACTATCAGCATGATTGTTTTTTATAAGACTTGTACATTCACATTGCCTTGTAATCAGTACCCACAGGACAGCACAATAGATATTTGTGATTCATGAAATCTGTGATTGGCTAAGGACAGTAAATCTGTCACTCCGACTGGCGGTTGACCTACTTTTCAAAACTCAGTTTTTGTACAAATCGTCTATATTGGTGACAGAGTCTGCCTCTGTAATTGGGTGAGTTCTGGATGCCAGACATCCACAATAAAGATGAGTCTGTAGCTTTCTGCTTCCTGCCAGACTTCATGCTCGAACGAGTCATCAAATATTAACACTTTTCCTTCTTCCCACTCCCTGAAAGACAATCAACATTCACTGAATACATTTTTAAATAATAAAAGCCATGCCACACATGAATTCCAAAAATAAATAAATAAAAATGAAATAAACCAACTATCAAAGTTCTTCTACTCGCCAATTTTTTATTTACATTTGATGCTTGTCAAGTGTTCATTTAAAACCCTGTAACCAACTAGTTGGAGTGGAAATGGAGCTGTCAATAGTGAAACATTTTAAAAGCTTTGTAGTTAATGCAGTTTTAATCAAAGTGTGTAAACTTGTGTTTCTATGATTTAACTGACCTGGTTTGGTTTGTACAACGAATCCTGCATCCCTTAGAAGGGATGACAAGGCCTAGATGCATTCGTAGACGACAGTTGGTGGGACCAGTGTGAGGCCATACATGAGTACCAACTTGCATTACTGAAAACTTTATCTAAAAGAGGAAGATTTAAATGAGTAGGCAACTGTTAATAAGCAACAGTTCATAAACAGAAATAAGCATTGTAAAAAGGAGACATGGTGAAGCTAAATTAAAAGTACAGCTAGGCAAGAGTGTACAACTGTAATTGATTTCTGGTGACTGACCTGGCCTCTTTTGCAGCTAGTGGCCTCTGGGTAACGTTCCAGCAAACCACAGGTTTTAGGGACATGGCGACATGAATCAGCAACCTTTCGACCTGAGAAAGAGTAAAACTTGCATACACATTGTGTTTTCCCCAAAAATGTCTCAATATTACACATTAAAAAAAACAACAACAGTAACACCACCCAAGACTTTAGCATATTCAAAGAAATCCACACTAGGTTGCTAAATGAAGTGACTCTGTTTTAACTTGTAGTTGAAAAACCATGTGGATTACATGTAAAGTTATTTGCTCATTTAAATAATTTTGTGCTCACCAATGGTTTTCTGAATAAAGGTGTGGTCTTAATTACAGAGGAACTTTAGAATCAAAAAAGGTTAAGATGTATTAAGAACTGCTCACAAAGAAGTCACTTTTAAATTAAGCAGGGTTTTGTTGGTCAACGCTGTGAATTCACCCCTGATCGCACAGATTCCTAATGGATTTGCGATGCAAAATTTTGCAGAGCAACGGTAAATGTGACTGCACCTTAAAAAAGCAAGAACCACTAAAAACAAAATCCTGGGTTAGGCGCTAACATCCCTGTGACCCTACATAGGACAAGCTGTTGGGAAACAGGTGGATGGATGCATATCCAGTGCAATTATATAAGGAATTTGTTGGTAAATCTAAGGTACATGCTGGTGGATATTATACATTAATTTCACATTTTACCCTGCTGCCACAGTGTAAACTGGCCCCAGTCTCCTGTCTCTCTCAGATTTTCATCTTCAGGCGAGAACTGTCCACTGGTGCCGTCTAACACTGACAGTGCTTCATCTCTAATGGTCAACCAGTTACGTTCCAACATCTGTAAAGACATATGAACACAATAAAAGCAAAGCAGAGAGACAAGCATACAAAGTGCACTTCCTTCACATTTAAAGTGTTGAATAATTATAGGGGCAGTTGTGGCCTAATGGTTAGGGAGTCAGACTAATAACCCGAAGGTTGCAGGTTTGATTTTCAATACCGGCAGGAAATGTAGATGGGGACAGAGCTCTCTTTCACGCTCAAGAAGCATGCCAAACAATGTGTAATGGATCTCCACTGGGGATTTCAGGAGAAGATGCTGTTAATGTGAATCTTAATCAGTGTTTATCAATATGACTATGTTTTTGGCTTAATTTAATGTGAAATAGCGATTATACACTACCAGTCAAAAGTTTTTGAACAGTGAAATTTTTTTTATGTTTTTTTATTAAAAGAAGTCTCTTCTGCTCACCAAGCATGCATTTATTTGATCCAAAGTACAGAAAAAACAGTGCAATTTAGAAATATGTTTTACCATTTAAAATAACTGTTTTCTATTTGAATATATTTTAAAATATATTTTATTCCTGTGATTTCAAAGCAGAATTTTTGGCATCATTACTCCAGTCACATGATCCTTCAGAAATCATTCTAATATTCTGATTTGCTGCTCAAAAAACATTTATCATTATCATTATTATGATGTTGAATTTTTCAGGTTTCTTTGATGAATAGAAAGTTCAGAAGGACAGTATTTATCTGAAATAGAAATCGTTTGAAATAGAAATTTAAAGCATCCTTGTTAAATAAAAGCATTAATTTATATTCAAATTATTAAATTATATTCATTGTCACAACTTCGTAAATTTATTAAAAATAAAAAACTGAAATAAGTACATTACATAAGTATTTATACCCTTAACTTAATATTTAGCTGAAGCACCTTAACAGCCTCAAGTTTTTTTTTTTTGTTTGATGCAACAAGCTTTGCTCATCAGCATTTTGCAACTATCTGCCATTCTTCACCTTACCTGTTCACCTCTCAAGCTCTGTCAGGTTGGATGGGGGCAGAAGCACATTTATCATTCTAATATTCTGATTTGCTGCTCAAAAAACATTTATCATTATCATTATTATGATGTTGAATTTTTCAGGTTTCTTTGATGAATAGAAAGTTCAGAAGGACAGTATTTATCTGAAATAGAAATCGTTTGAAATAGAAATTTAAAGCATCCTTGTTAAATAAAAGCATTAATTTATATTCAAATTATTAAATTATATTCAATAGAAAGCAGTTATTTTAAATAGTAAAAATATTCCACAATATTACTGCTTTTGCTGTATTTTGGATCAAATAAATGCAGGCTTGGTGAGCAGAAGAGAATTCTTTAAAAAACATTAAACATCTTACTGTTCAAAAACTTTTGACTGGTAGTGTATGTGTGTTATAAATGTGTAGTTACATACAGTATAAGATTGGAACAGAACTGGGGTGGGGGGCTTTTAATGCATTAAGTTAAAAGATGTTTGACTTTGTGTCTTGAGACACTGCACTTCTGGTTTAGACAGTGTTGACAACTGTTGCAGTTCAGTCTGCAGGAAGTGCCGATTAACAGTAACAAAACAATTTAACACATGCTATTTGATGGTTAACACAAATGTTTTTTTTTTGAAGATGCAGTTGCTAAGGTGCTCCCAGTGGGTTTTAGTGGCAAGTAAAAAGTTCCCACCCTCAAACCTCATTTAGACCCCTTTGACTTTCATTGCAAGTAAAGTTGCAGTAACTGGATGATAGATTATA
>NW_015546026.1:522100-541118 GCF_001515605.1 Sinocyclocheilus anshuiensis | reverse complement strand
CTCATCTCTTCACCTCTCAAGCTCTGTCAGGTTGGATGGGGGCAGATGGACATTTTCAGGTTTCTCCAGAAATATTTGACTGGGTTCAATCCAAGGCTCTGGATGGGCCATTGAAGGACATTCACAGAGTTGTCTATAAGCCACTCTTGCTGTGTGCTTAGGTCCATTGTCCTGTTGGAAGGTGAACCTTCTGCTCAGTCTGAGCGTCTGAACGCTCTGGACTGGGTTTTCATTAAGGCTATCTCTATATTTTGCTGCACTGAGTGTTCCTTCTACTCTGACGAGTCCCTCAGTCTCTGCCACCGAAAAACAGCTCCACAGCATGAGGCTGCTACCAGCACACTTTACTTTTGGGATGGTACTCTGCTTCTGCCCAGTCTGAGGTTCTGAATGCTCTGGACTGGGTTTTCATTAAGGCTATCTCTATATTTTGCTGCACTGAGTGTTCCTTCTACTCTGACGAGTCCCTCAGTCTCTGCCACCGAAAAACAGCTCCACAGCATGAGGCTGCTACCAGCACACTTTACTTTTGGGATGGTACTCTGCAGGTGATGAGCAGTGCTTGGTTTCCTTCAAACATGATGCTTCTTAGAGTCTGAGGATCCTTTAGGTGCTTTTTTGTAAATTCCAAGTGTGTTTTCATGTGACTTCACTGAGGAGAGGATGGAGCTTGGCCACACAGACATAAAGCCCAGATTGGTGGAGTGTTGCAGTGATGTTTGTCCTTCTGTAGATTTCTCCTATCTCCACATGTGATCATGGAGCTCAGCTCAACTAGAGTGACCATCATGTTCTTGGTCACCAGTCAAACCAAAGCCCTTCTCCATCAATTGCTCAGTTTGGCCAGGAGGCCAGCTCTAGGAAGAGTCCTGGTTGTTTCAAACTTCTTCCATTAAGGGTAACAGAGACTACATGCTTCTGTGATCCTTCAATGAAGCAGAATTTTTTTCTGAACCCAGATGTGTGGCTTGATGCAAACCTGTTTCTGAGCTCTACAGGCAGTTCTTTTGACCTCAGTGCTTGATTTTTGCTCTGATATGCATTATCAGCTGTTAAACATTTTATTAAGACGACTTCACTCGAAGTGTAGTAACATCTACAAGCAATATGAATGCTCCTGAGCTAAATTTCAACTGTCCCAAATAAGGGTATGAATACTTATGCAATGGAATCTTTTTATTTTTAATAAATTTGCAAAGATGTTAAAAACTAGTTTTTTGCTTTACAGCTATGGTGTATGGAGTGTAGATTGATGTGCAGAAAAAAAAAAGTAATTTAAAGCAGTTTAACAAGGCAGCAACATAACACACCTGTGCAATAATCATGCTGTCTAATCAGCATCTTGATATGCCACACCTGTGAGGTGGATGGATTATCTCGGCAAAGGAGAAGTGCTCACTAACACAGATTTAGACAGATCTGTGAACAATATTTGAGAGAAATAGGCCTTTTGTGTACATAGAAAAAGTCTTAAGGTCTTTGAGTTGAGCTCATGAAAAATGGGGGCAAAAACAAAAGTGTTGCGTTTACAATTTTGTTCAGTATATATATAGACTTTACCTTAACTAAAACTGTATATCCAGTCTCTTCAGCCGTCCACCAAGGTTGAGCACGAAGCCCTGGGACATTATACAGAGATCTCTGCCATACAGAGGCAAAGTGACCTCGCCGATGTCCAGCCTCATACCAGTCGTACGCCTAAACACATGCAAAAAAACCAAAAACAAAACACCAATTTCACTTTTTTTTTTCTCTGTAAACTTCCTTTTAATAATCTTACTCTTACTTTCATCTTACACTCTTGTCTCCTGTTCTCTGTAAAGCATCCCCGAGATGAAAGTAAAATCTTCCGTCATCAGTTCCTGGCTCTCCAGTCTCCAAACCCTCCTAAACACACACAAACAAGAAGAAAATATTTAATTACTTGTATGTGTGTGTGAGTGGAAGTATATGCTGTACATTTCTGTTCATAAAATCAGAATTACCCTGAGGTACGGTATGCTCTCTGCAATTTTGTTTTCGGATTTAAGTATGAACCCATAATGCACTTTAGCAAATCCATCATGTGGGGCACGAGCTAAAACCTGAAGAGGAATTTCAAAAAAGGGGAAATTAGTTATCCACATCAAATTGGTAAACATAATAACAATATAATAGCGATATCTTACCTCCTCATATATTCGTTTTGCACTCTTGTTGTCACCCAGAAGCAGATGTGCCACTCCCAAGTCATTCTTTAAGCTGACGTCTTCTGGGAATATCTGAACTAGCTTCTCCAAAGTAGCCAAAGATCCCCTTGTACGACCTGAACGGGAACATGACAAAGGAATATCTTTTGGGAATGTTCTCATATTGTTATGGACAACAAACAATTATTATTTTACAACAGTCAATGAGAAGTCACCATAATTCTATAGCTACATTACTTGTATACCTAAGAACTGTTGTCTGTCTGCACGTCTCTTTAATGTGGCTTTGATGAGGTCGTGTGGTACATCTGGGAGCTCGGCTACTTCTCTGTACGAGTTCACTGCCTTCAGCAGCATCTCATTACTGCGCATTTTCTCTGCCAAATCATCTTCTGCCTGGACACATATCACACTTCTCAGAAAAAACTATTTTGTTGAGGATTTTCTACTGAAGCAAAATAATGAGAGTGACCATTATGTGACGTAAACAGTAATGTTAACTTTAATGATTATGTGTTACCTGGGCTTTACCATATCGGCATCTTGGACTTTGTGGGAACTTCTGGACAAGAGCTTCAAAAGCATGGAGAGATTCCTCAATTTTCCCCTGAAAAAAACAAGACAACTTTTTTTTTTTATATATATATATATATATATATATATATTTATTTAAAAAACAAAAAAACAACACAACATTTTTTTTTTATATATATATATATATATATATATATATATAATTTTGAAAAATACTATCTGCCAAATTTGACAAAAAAACATTTTATTCTTCCAGTAACATAATAAAAACTATTTTTTACAGTATAGAATCTTACCTTCTTGCGTAATTTCTCCGCAGCGTTGATCTCAGATTTGATTGTTTTGTCAAATTTATTAAGAAGTTTTGGTTTCTTCTTTTTGGCTGTAAAAGAATTCACCACAGCATTAGACTTACAGTAACTTAAAAGAACTTAATCAATCAAAGAAGTGCATAATGTCTCTTAGTATAGTGTTTTTCACAACAAGAATCTTTAAAGTATTTCAAAGCAGTCCAATTAAAAAATAAAATAAAATAAAAAAAACGTAAGCAGAGACAAAAATAGGTTGATTTCCCCTGAGAAGGGTGCTGACTGGTTGTGTGGTGCTATTAGAACATGGTTCTGTTTGTTTAAACAGAACAACATTAAAAGCAAGCTCAACATACCTTCTTTTTCTTCTTTGGACTCTACTGTGGGTTCTTCTGTAAATTCTGTTGTCTCAATAATTGATTCAGGTGTGGAGACTGATGTAGGCACAGGTTGAGTTGCAGGTGGCAACTCTGGTGAAATTTGGTTTGCAGGTCTTGATTCCTCTGTTGTGAACTCTAATGAAGGTTCAGCATCGTATGTAGACCCATGTGGAGAGTGTGATATGGATTCTTTACAGGACACATATAGTGTACTTTAACATAAATATAATACAAAAAGTACACATTACATAAACCATACATAAGTATTTTAGTAAAATATTTATCTTACCTTTGTTTTCACCAGGTAGAGTTTCTTCATGTAACTCTGAAATGCCACAGATGACAAGAAAAATTGAAAGAAAGAAAGAAGTTTAGCAAAATACTGCATATTCATATTCATGCATATTGATATACTCAGGAACCATAAGGGCTAGAAACAAAATGAAAACTAATTTCTGTCTTCATTTCCAGTTTAATTTCAGTCTTTTCCATCATATTTGATTTGTCAAAGATATATAGGAATTAAATAGTCTAGATTTTTTATTTTTCATGAACTGACCTTTATCTTCACCTCGCAACATCCAAACTTTACAAAACTCAAAACATAGATGCATAAAAATGACTCCTACAACTGGGGGTGCAAAAACATGTCGAACAGGAGCCAATCAAACTTCAGTAGCTTAGAACTTCAAATCTAAATGGCTGACTGATATGATATTTGGCAAGTATGCAGGAGGAGTCTAGATTAAGATGTATATTAAATTTGGTGAGAATCAGTCACAAGGTGGCATTGTAATAAGAATACTGACATCCAATAAGTCCAGAACCGTAATGGTCAAATTTAGTCTCTCTTTTGATTCTTTCAGTGTCCCCAAATCAGTTGATCATGTGTATTCCACATATTCGACATAAAAAAACTTTTCCATCATTTCAAGTTACCTACTTTTTAAATGAACTTACTTTTTCAAACTCACCCTAGGCTGTATGTTTGAGTTCAACCTAGAGGCACTCAGAATAATTATTTGTGAAGATGTGGGCTAACAGCAATATATAGGCTACTGTATATTAAATAAATAAATAAATAATATATATATAAAAAAAAAAAAAAATCGACCATTTCTACCAAAGGAAACAGCAGGGGCCTCATTTAAAAAATGTTGAGCAGAAACCATCCTAAATTTGATCTTAGATCAAAAGTTTGATTCATAGAATGAGCGTATACACAGAAAATGCATGTACGCCTCTCTTTCAGATGTGAAACCATGAATTGCAAATGATCTTGGAACTTGCATGCAACTAACTAAGGGCCAGTTTTACTAACAACTTGCGCCAGCGCAAACCGTCTTTTGGCGTAAAAATATTACTTTCAGGTTTTACTAAAGATGCGGAGTGACGAATTAGCGCTGAAAAGGCATGGACACCTTTACGCCTGACCTTATTGACTATGCATTTGTAGGAGTTTCCCTTTCAGACGCAAAAATTATGGGAGGAGAGTATTCAAATGAATCACGCAACGCGTTTCATTAGCATTTGCGCTCGTGTGGTATTTGCAGGTATTTGCAGCTTTGCACCATTATTTAACGCCTAAAAAAAAAGCATGTCAAACTATTTTGTGCTTGAAATGGCTGCAAAAAAAGGAGGCACCGCAGAGATGAGAGAGTGCGTGGTAGAAGGGAGAGGATTTTTCCACAAGTAATTTATTTGGAATGCAAGAAGAACATGAAAATATCGTTTGCCAAGCCATGTTATTTTTAATTTGCTTTAGGAAATAAAAGACAACTTGGAACCCTCAACTAGAAGTCACGCAATACCAGGTCTATCAAAACTTCTTCTTAAAAGGCTTTAAAAGGCTTCTTTATTCGCGCTGCGCGTGGTATATTGCGTTGGTATATATGTAAATGAGATGTTGCGTCTGTGTTCTTTCATTTGCGCATTGTTAGTAAATCACCCGCAGAAATTTTCACGCCCATCAGTGCTCTTTTGGAATTGCGCTCTCACGCTAATTTGCCCTGTTTAGTAAAACTGGCCCTAAATGGTTTCAGCTCTCTGCTTTGTACTCCTAATTCTCCTAATTAAAAAGACTCCTAATTAATGTCATCAACATATAAAAGGTCTTCACTGTAAAAAAATATTTAACAGTTTGTTTCGATGAATTTTTTTTTTATGTTGACAACTTGCTGTTACTGAATTGGTTCATTCAACTTAAAATTTAAAGTTTTCACTGTCTCAACTAGTTTGTAAGTTGACTGAACTAGAGTATTTGTCCTCTCAACTTAAAAAAAAGGTGTTGAATCAATTCAATAATATCACATTCTCAGCATCACTTATCGCGAGATCTCGTGAAGGCCGTCGAAGACCAGACAGAAGACTTGTGAGCTTCTTCACCAGTGTTGCCAGACGTACGATAATTTAGACCTCTGTACGATGTACGATCAATAATGAAAAAAATCCCATAATGTACGATAATTTCAGAATTTTGTGAAACTTCAAATAATGGTCGTTGTAATCATAGGGCTTCTTCTATACTAATTCATCTAGCTGTGGATCCTACGTCTACCGTGCCCTGCTTTTAAACGAGCACTATGTTGCGGTCCAGTACCGCCGCTCCCTATATGCAGAGTAAGTAGTTTGCGTAGGGCACCAACTCCCGGGCTCGCACCTCATGCTTGCGGCTGAATGCAAATGATGATAATTGATGGACAACTATGCCGTGAAAAGACATCAGCAATCCGGCGCCGAGAAAAGAAAAAGAAAAAAGATGAAGCCCGTCCATCACTTTCAGGCCTACATTCATAATCCTGTGAAACTTTTTTGGATGTTGACGTTAATAACGTGTTTTAATGTCGGTGATAATTTAACCACCAACAACTCATCTAATATTCTCTCTGACTTTCCATGTTCCCTTACAAAAATTAGCCATGGTTTTACGAATAAAACCAGAAATCATGGTTCTTGTAGCCATGGATGGTAACCACAAATTAACCATTATTTTGGTACTTCATAGTTTACAAAGAAGTATTAAGATAATATTTTTTGTGGTTATAAAATCAGACCTAAGCCAACAACAGCCTTTAAAATTACTTAAAATGCATTATATAAAACAATGAGGCAATAATGATTGGTTAATTAAGTGGTTTCATTGAATAACACTATTAAAATACATAATGTAATACAAAGTAAACTATTTATGTAGGCTACATTACATATTACAAATGCTTGCAAAGCGAGCCAAAGGCCTGGTAACTGCTGCTGTTACACTTACTGGACGATCAAGTCCTTTAATATTAACCAAACATTTAATTCAAATATCCACTTAATCTTTAATTTTTGGCCACCTTTTTGCAAAAGAAATGCGACAGCCTCAATAATTTCTTCAACAAAAACATGTGGACATCACAACCCTTACAAAAAATTAACCATGATTTTATCGTAGTAAAACTAAGTTTTCTTTTGTGTGATTTCTGAATGCTTGAGACTAAAATCAATGTGTTTTTTGGACATTAAAGCATGTCAACATATTCTGTTACACCAAATACACAAAATAATGATCTTTAAAAAAGCATCATATGACCCCTTTAAAAAATGAACTTCTTTAAACCTAACAGCGTTTTATAATCCGTAAAGACATCCGTCAGAATATACATAGATGAAAAATTACTACTCTCTCTTTTCTGCATGTTATAAGGGAAACGAATGAGCATCTCCCTCAGAGTTATTTTGGAGTGCGTAACTTAACGTTAAATTTGATATTGCTGACATAAGCTTGGTTCAGATGAAGTTCTTAAGGTAACGTTACAAACTCTTCTTTCAGTTTTCTGAAGTAGTCATTCAAGTGCCTCACCAGAACCCATTACAATGCTGCGTGAATATACGGTCATAAGCATATTGCATACGTTCAAAACTATAGGTTTTTGAATAACAGTAATAATAGTGTAGCTATATCTTGTATAAATAGCCATACAATAAGGATAGACACAAATGTGTTAAATTTCCTTTTATTTTGTTATAATTCTGTGTTGTGTAATTTAAAAGCCTCGTCTGGATTGTAAATTTGGGCTTTGGTAATTAAAACAAACTTGTCAATACATTTGACTTTCTCTGTAAAGATTTATTTATATATTTATGTTTATTATTTTACAGTGTTTTAACGTGTTTCTATATTTTTCATGTTTATGACATTTTGGAATGACTGAAGATCAGCGCAGAATTCAATAATCTTGTGGATGGACCGCAGCAAGTCCTTTTGCAGTTGTATCCATCAAAATGCTATGCAGACATAATGGAAATGACATTCACATTGTAGAGCTTGGACAAAGTTGTAAGTACATTTATTTACTTTATAAGTGCACATATTTATTGGAGTCTGTAAGCTTGTAGGATTGTAAGATTGTAAGCCACATTTTAATGCTTCCCTTTGTTTTTATTAAAGCACACAGGTTCTGAGCAGGAATTCATCAAGGACATGACTGTTGTAATTAATTACAGTTGTGGGTGACCAAACTGAGCACCATCAATCTGCAGTGATGTGGTCCAGGTAATAGAAGAAGAAATCTTTGTGATCTGGGGTTGTAACACGTTGTGGGGTTGTGTACTGTGTTAGACTATCTGGGACTTGTCACAGAAAGAAATTCATTCAGGTTTAGAACAACTTGAGGTTTAGTAAATGACAATTTTATTTATTTATTTATTTTTTTGGCTGAACCCTTTAAGAATACTTGCATTGGAAAACAGCTTCAAAATTTGGAGAACATAATTTGATGTATTATTTTCCCTTCGGTTTATTCCTTGAATTTTCAAAGCTTTAAAGGGTTAGTTCACCCAAAAATGAAAATTAGCCTGTTATTTACTCACCCTTAAGCCATCCTAGGTGTATATGACTTTCTTCTTTCAGACAAATCCAATCTGAGTTAAATAAAAAATTGTCCTGGCTCTTCCAAGCTTTATAATGGCAGTAGTCAGGTGTTTTTTTTTTTCCAACAGTCCAAAAGTAGTCAAATAAAGTGCATCCATCCATCCATCCATAAAACGTGCCTCACACGGCTCCGGATATGCTAGTTTCGCGGGGTTGTTTAAGGAAGCAAAGTTTCCTTACTTTAGCAAAGGAAAACCAGTCTCCTCTTGGCTTATATGGAAATCCTCCGACATTTTTCTTTACAAATTCTCATTTTGTGCTTCTAATTCGTGACCAGCATTTTGTTTTGCTGTCTCTCCTTCGCGCTTCCGTGTTCGTCACTAATCAACGGTGCATGCATGACGCCTATGTCCTACGTCATCCACCCAGAACGGCTCTCACGAAAGTGAGAGAAAAATGTTTATAACATTTTAAATATGGATATTTGTCTTATAAAAAATGCATGGATTCGCTACAGGACCTTTCGCTACCTTTATTCACCCCTGGAGCCGTGTGAGGCACTTTTTATTATGGATGGATGCGCTTTATTTTACTACTTTTGGACTGTTGAAAAAAACACCCACCTTTATAAAGCTTGGAAGAGCAAGGATAATTTTTTATATAATCCGATTGGATTCGTCTGAAAGAAGAAAGTCATACACACCTACGATGCCATGAGGGTGAGTAAAACATGCATTTTTGGGTTAACTAACCCTTTAAGAGTCATGCTTTACTTTGGAACATGCAGTGCAACAGACTATTATTTAAAAGGAATATCTCTTTACACCAAGATATTTTCAGTCCATTATTAAAATGGTGGGACAGATTAGACTGAATTGCAAGCAGACAAAATTGGATTAAGGAAAAAAAAACTCATACGTTGCATTGGTTTGTCACATTTTATGACATTCAGAAATCATGTAGAATACCGGTAAAGAAAATATCATGCAAAATTTTCTCCCTTTTTTAGCCTAGTTGGTTCCGGAGGTGTATTTTTCACTTATTTTCCCATTGGGATTTTAAAGTCATTGTGTTCAGCATAACATAAATTTATACAACTTGAGGGTGAATGACAATTTTCATTTATTGGTAGCTGTCCTTTTAACAAAACACACAACTTTAATAGTGTATGTACATATATATGTGTGTTCAGTTGTTATAAAGTTAATAAGTAATGTAATATTTTGTGTTTTCCCAGCCATCCAGTGAAATTGAGGATGTTGTGAAAGAAATTGACGAGGGCATTCTGATTGTAACTGAGGAGCAGCAATGTCATGTGCTTCCCAAGGAATAACCAACATTGCTCTCATTTGGACATCCTGTCATCACTGATATCTCCGATGTCCCCAAGGCATTTGGACTCCTGATGGGTCTATATGTGGTGAACATCCACTACCCCAAGCGCATGAAATACACCTTTGAGGCTCTGTAAAAACTTGCGAAGAACAGCTGCTCCCACCAATGTTCATGATGTGTTCATGGGCTCCACAGCAAGCTCTTTCACAAAAAGTAGTTTTTTTTTGTTAAAGGAGCTTTAGGTTCTTTTGAGCCTTTTACTACTTTTTAGAATTCACATTTAAAGTTTGTCATGTTATGACTTGGAATATGCATATTCTCATGAAAACAAATGTTGTTTCACGTCTCACTTTCTTATACAGTACTGTACACATTTTCCTTCAAATTGACAAGTGCTTTTGCTTTCCTCTTTCTATCTGTTTCTTGTTTTATGACCACTAAATTGCATTATGATGGGGGAGAGTTTGGAAACTTTCAAGATCCTTCTGATGTTTACACTTCTGTCTGGTCATGTTGTGCTATGAAATTTAGAATCAGACCTTCGTGCTTCCATGTGCATTCCGTTCATATTTTATTATACAGAAGTACAGTACACATTTTGTGTAACTAAATGTGATTGCTTTTGCCTTATATATACATATAATATCTTGTTTTCTCATTTTGACCAATAACTTGCACTATGGTGGGGGGAGTGCATGTAAACTTGTGCAGGGTTAATATGCAGTGTTTAACCTTCTGACTTGTCATATTGAGGTATGAAATTTAAAATAACCCCTGTGGTTTTGATGTGACGAATTGAAATGCAACTATTTATGTTTCTCAATCCCATGCCAAGGTTATTTATTATACATCACACTTTCAAGTGTCGGTTCAGATCTTTAGACGTGTGTGTGTGTGTGTTTGTATTTTGCAATTTTTTTCAATTGTCAGTTGATGTGTTGACAGCAAATTGCTTGTTCAATTTAAATGTGAATTAAAGTGTTGTCTCTATCATTAAATAAATTAAATAAAAAAAGTGTTTTGTCATCTTTATTTAAAAATTTAAGGCAGTGGGGTAACATTTGCTTACATTTATTGATCCAAGTTAAAAAAGATATATAAAAAATTCCCAGTTGACACAACATGATTTAGGTTGACTGGACTAGGAAATAATAGTCAAGTCAACTTGAACAAATTTATTACCTGGAATAATTCAACTCTAATGGGAAGTTGTTTCAACAAGAAATATATTGTCAAGATAACAAAAATATTTTAGGCAGCGGGGTAACAAAGTATTTTTAGTTGACTCAAATTATTTTTTACAGTGTTCCAAATCCTTTCATTTAGAACAGCGAGATGCAAGAACAGCTTACATTTCCAAAAACCTGCAGTATTCAGACAAAAAGTGTGTACGTCTGCTCAGACCCTGACGTGATGCTACGCACTTTTCTATGTCAAAGACAGATTTTACAAATATGAGCACTGGCGTGGATTTAAGCGCACACACACTTTATAAATGAGGCCCCAGAGATGAAGGCCATAATACTAATATTAATATTAATCCTAATGTCAGAAAATTATAAATCCTTTAAGGTCTCATTGATTAAATTAGGTGCAAATGGTTCAAGATTGACTTTAAAATACATATACATCATTCATTAGTTTAATATTGTTTAATGCAATGTATTTGCAAAGAAGATATGTGATCGTAAAGGCTTTAGGTCATTAAATAGTACTTTATTTTATATTTTTATATATCCTAAGGGTTCTCAACTCTGGCCCTCGAAGTCCACTTTCCTGCAGATTTTTGATACATCCTTGATCAAACTGATCTGGCTGTGACTTTCTAGTAATCCCCAAAGATTTAATTAGCTTTTTCAGGTTTATTTGGTTAAGGTTGGAGCTAAACTCTGCAGAACTGAGGACCTTGGGGGCCAAATGTGAGAACCTCTGTCCTAATGATACAAAAAAATAATTATTTGTCTAGTTGCTAGACATGACTAAAAATAGTTTCCGGGACTCGAATTTGGGACACCCAAATATGGAAGAAAAATAATGCCATATGTCTTTGAAACAAAAAAGCATGTTGAATAGCACTAATTGAAAAAATAAGGCATTGCATTAGCAGTGCTTGCATTTTAATGCCTTGTATTTCCAGGGCTTGCATATTTAGGTCCTGAAATCTAACATAGTTGTTTATTTAAGCTGTGAATATTTCAATTCAAAATATTTCACAGACATTTTCATAATTTAACATTCAATCATTCATATTCACCTTCCAGAATTCACTTCCAAAATATGAAATCTGTTTAAACATACAATGTATAATATTCGACAGGCAAATTTCGGTCTATTTTGTTTCACTTTACAAATTCGCTTCCCCAAATTCAGTGGTTAAAATTCAGCAGAAAATTCGCCATTGCACATCCGGGAGCTGCAGGAATAGCAGTAGAGCACCAATGCATGATCTCCAGCTGCTGTCAGTCGCTCACCAGCAGGTGGCGCAAGCGGCTGTTGATGAAGACCAAAGCAACAGGTGGATTAAGTCATTCATTCACAAAAACTGATCTGCAGAAATGGAGCAAGCGCTAAGTAGACGTTTTGATTATTGGGGCCAGTATAAACATGTGGAAAAGCTGCTGTGTGTATGTTTAATTCAACATCTTCGCTGTTTCCCGTAGCCTACATGTAAGCAGCTTTCTCTACCACAAATGAGATTATAATGCTATTTTACCCAACGCTGAAGTACAGAACTAACAACATCTAAGGAAGACATATATTGTTTTCGGTTGCTTAGTTTCCATAACTTTGTATCATGGCTTGTGTGATGCTGTGCTGTAATACTGGGGTTCCCCTCATACCTCACACTCCAGGATTCCCCGAAGATGTGAACTAATACAGTGATATAAGACCTCAGATCTCAGAATACACTTTATTGATGATTATGTGAACTATATACAGGCAAGCAAGTGAGTTCAGAAGAACGCAACACGCTGCATTTTCTTTATAATTGCTTTCTCTTACCACTGATCTATAGAGTCGACAGTCCTACAACGATATCAATGCCACGATTAGTTTTAACAATATGCAACCACTTTATATCGACATAAAAAAAGGAGTTCAAAACCGCCTAGGTGTATTGTTGCTGCAAATATAAATTGGAGAAAGCATTGACACGCTATCGCACCCAAGGGACCGTCTGACAATTCCACCGACTGAGTTAAAACGTCCAATGTATTTTAATTAAAATTACTTTTAAAATGTAAAATAGCACACTGTCAAATTCTAAAGCTTGTATTGCTCATAGTGATTTCCTACAGGTGAGATGTTGCCAATACCTCCCTTCATATATGTACAGTACACAATTATTTACATATAAACAATCCATGGAAAGGGTTTTTTCATGTTCCAACGGTTGTAGTACGTTGATATAAGACTGACTAACTACAGATTAGATTTTGCCAATATCTCCCTTACAGTATGTACAGTACACAGATATCTTTATAAAAACTATTCACCAAAAGGGTTTTTTTCATGTTCCACAGGTTTGCTAGTTACAAGACTGACTTCATGTGACTTTTTGCCAATATCTGCCTTACTGTATGTACCATTAACAATTATTTAAAACAAAAACAAAAAAATCTGTAAGACCCCAAAATGAATTTTTCATGTTCCAAAGGTTGTAGTATAAAATATTGATGTACTTTATGTACAGTAAGGGAGGTATTAGCCAAATTTGTCCTATAGTAAGTCAGTCTAGTCACTAGGAATGTACTGCAACCTTTGGAACATAAAAAAAAACTATGTGAATTACAGTAATTTCGTAAGAATAATTATATACTGTATATACAGTGAGGAAGATATTGGCAAAATTTCAACTGTAGTAAGTCAGTCTGGTCACTAGTAACATACAACATTTGGAACACGAAAAACCATAGTGATTTACTACAGGTGAGATTTTGCCAATACCTCCCTTCATATATGTACAGTACACAATTATTTACATATAAAAGATCCCTGGAAAGTGTTTATTCATGTTCCAACGGTTGTAGTACATTGCTGGTTACAAGACTGACTTACTTCATGTGAAATTTTGCCAGTATCTCCCTTACTGTATGTACCATTCACAATTATTTAAAACAAAAACGAACAAAAAAATCCAAAAGGGATTTTTCATGTTCCAAAGATTGTAGTATAAAATATTGATGTACTTTATGTACAATAAGGGAGGTATTAGCAAAATTTCACCTATAGTAAGTCAGTCTAGTCACTAGGAATGTACTACAACATTTGGAGCATAATAATTAAAAAAAACTTTATGTGAATTTTACAGTGAGGAAGATATTGGCAAACTTTACAGTGAGGAAGATATTGGCAAACTTTACAGTGAGGAAGATATTGGCAAACTTTACAGTGAGGAAGATATTGGCAAACTTTACAGTGAGGAAGATATTGGCAAACTTTACAGTGAGGAAGATATTGGCAAATTTTACAGTGAGGAAGATATTGGCAAACTTTACAGTGAGGAAGATATTGGCAAAATGTCAACTGTAGTAAGTCAGTCTGGTCACTAGTAACATACTAGTAACATACAACATTTGGAACACAAAAAAACCCATTTTGGTGAATTACTGTAATTTTTTTCTTTAAAAAATATTTGTGTAGTGTACATAGGGAAAGTATTGTCTAAGGCGAGTTATTGGCAATATATATTTAGTCAGTTTGAGTAAATTATTCATTTACTGTAAACATTAATTTGAATAAATTATTGGACTTCGTTTTGTACTGAGGTAAATTTGAAGACGGTCCCTAAAGCAGCCTAGGCGAATATGCAGTGAATATCAAACCTAAAACTACCGCGCTTGGTTTTCTATGGGAGAAAAAATGGTTTGGTGAAATTTTGTGGGTTGTGGGCTCATATTCTGGGCTCATCTGCTTAAATGTACATAGTATACAGTAATATATTTTATTAATTAGATGCCAAATTTTATAATTTATTATCACTGTCTTGAGGCAATAAAACTCGTTAAGTGTTTTCTTTATGGGAAATTTTTAACGTGCAGTTTTGCGCGTTCCGTAACTTGCGTTTATATCCTCATGCCATGATACAAAGTTATGGAAACTAAGCAACCGAAAGCAATATATGTCTTCCGCAGATGTTGTTAGTTCTGTACTTCAGCGTTGGGTAAAATAGCATTATAATCTCATTTGTGGTAGAGAAAGCTGCTTACATGTAAGCTACGGGAAACAGCGAAGATGTTGAATTAAACAAACACACAGCAGCTTTTCCACATGTTTATACTGGCTCCGATAATCAAAACTTCTACTTAGCGCTTGCTCCATTTCTGCAGATCACTTTTTGTGAATGAATGACTTAATCCACCTGTTGCTTTGGTCTTCATCAACAGCCGCTTGCGCCACCTGCTGGTGAGCGACTGACAGCAGCTGGAGATCATGCATCGGTGCTCTACTGCTATTCCTGCAGCTCCCGGAGGTGCAATGGCAAATTTTCTGCCGAATTTGAACCACTGAATTTGTGGAAGCGAATTTGGAAAGTGAAATACAAAGGACCAAAATTTGCCTGTCGAATATTATACATCGTATTTTTAAACAGATTGAATATTTTGGAAGTGAATTCTGGAGGGTGAATATGAATGATTGAATTTTTAATTATGAAAATGTGTGTGAAATATTTTGAATTGAAATATTCACAGCTTAAATCAACAACTATGTTAAATTTCAGGACCTAACAATGCAAGCCCTGGAAATACAAGGCATTAAAATGCAAGCACTGCTAATGCAATGCATGATTTTTTCAATTAGTGCTATTCAACATGATAAAATATTGCCATTTTAACAGTGTAAATAGAATCTACAGCTATTTGCACTTAGTGCAAACAGCCGCTGCCAAAAAGTTTATATATGTCAGTCTGAAAACACAAAGAAAAATAGCATGACTGGGCCACTTGGTGGTGCTATAATGAATTAAAATATAAAAATTGGCTGTAACTACAGCCAACTATACTGCTTGACTACAAAATTGCCATGCAGTGTATTAATCATATTTGCCATGAGTTTCATAGACCATAATGACATTTGTGTATCTTGAGAAACATTATGTTATTTTCATTGCAAGATGTCAAAAATGATCTGAGGCTTTATCTCTGTAAGGTGCTTTGGCATACTGACATGAAACTTAATATCTGCAATAGTAATCTTCCCCTAACAACGTTGCATCAATTTTATCGCCAAAATTATGTTCAGTTGACATTTCTGCCATTAGTGTGCCAGAACCCTGGTTTTGCACAGATTTTTTTTTTCCTTTTTTGCGTAAAAGTGAATGGACATCAGAGACATCTTGCAGACCCCAAACTTGGATTGTTCCAAATATGCACTTCTACTGAAATGCACAGACACCATCTGACACTAGATGCCATGTCATGTCAAGGATGTCATGATGTCATGGCATGAAGAATTGCTTCTATCATTTACTTACCTTTTTCTCCTAAGGGGTTCTCGGATGATGCCACCATAACAGGCTTCTCAGTCAGACCTGTATGAATGTTGAGTAAAATCAGACACATTCCCAACAAGAGAAAAGAAAGCAAGAAAAAAAAAACTTCTCTCAAGGACAAAGGTTAGGCCTATTTCTGAAATGGAATTCTACAAAAAGTACCATAATAAATTCAAGTATTGCTATCTATCATACAGCATTACTTTAAATAAAAAGTCTATTAATCTTGGGTTGTTAAGAATACAAATAAACACATCTTATCAACGCACACACAAATGAGTAAACCTGACCATGTATTATTAATCAGACCAAATAACATTTAAATAAGGGAAAAAAAAAATTATATATATATGTGGTTTTATATATATATATATATATATATATATATATATTTGAGGCAGTTACCCTGATACTTTTTTAGAACATTTAACCACACACTAGTTTCAGTGAACATACTCGACAAACCATATCAGTGAATATATTAGCAAATAAAAATTACTTCACTTTCAGTACTTTGTCTTATCCTAGTTAAATATACACATCTTTTTCATGTCGTTTTCCCTGAAAACATTTGTTCTGTAACATTATCAAAGCATTGCTGTTTGTTGAAACAGACATGTAACTTGACTAGTTTGAGTAATGGCAGATGGGAAAATTGCTTAGCAGGCTTTTTATTTATTTATTTATTTTCAGAAATCTATCTAGAAACATCACTTTTGTCTGTTTGGTAGCACTAGTGGTAAAGAAATACACTTCAACTTCAACACACTAACAACATTCTACTATATAATTATTGTTACATGATTAACATAATTAAACCTTAAAATGTTTCACACAATAATAAATGGTTATCCATCAAAGAAATGATAAGATCAAGGTCTTACTATACTGAACAAAATAAACCCAAATGTAAACACAAATAAAACAACTATTAGTAAAAAAAAAAAAATACAATTGAGCAGACATTGTCTGATCTGAAAAATTTGTTTAAAAAAAAAAAAAGTTTAAAGATAGTAGGTTACACATACAACTAACAACTGCAGACAACTGCTGAATAAATATAAGCAAATGTTAAAAACTTGATCCTCATTGTAGCTGCATAGCTTCAATTCCTAAACTTAAGTAGTGTATTCTTTCCTCAATAGCTCTTTCACTGGCTCAGAAAAAGCAGAACTGATGCTTGATCAGTACTCAGTCATAATCTGATTTTTTTTTTTTTAGCATCTTAGGCTTTGTTCACACTGCATTCAAGTATGTTTTTTCAAATATAACCTTTTAGATCCGACTGTCTGCACTGTCATTTTGCAAGTAATCAGATGAAATCAGATCGATTTCTTCAGTGTATCTAAACTAAACGTCATCGTAATGATTTAAGTGCCTGCAAGAGACTTTCTTCAACAAGAAGTGAGAACAGCTGTCAGTGTGAATAGAGATGATAAAAAAAACAATTAAACAAACAAAAAAATCTGCATATGTTCGTTATGGCATTTCATAGTGGTGCTGAACTTAACGCAAATGAAATGAAAGTGTTTTACACACTCATGAACACACAATGTTTAAAACCAGTCAGTCATATGCTCATTAAAAAAAAATAAAACGCTACAATCAATGTCATAGTTGACTATATGAACAAATTCAGGCACAACTGTACACATTTGTGTTGTGTCATATACGCCATATCACAAATGAAAAACAAAAACTATGAAATATAATGATCTTTCAGATTCAAGTGCAATTTCAAAACTTCCAATTATTACTGTATTTCAAGTAAATAAATGGATTTGAGTTAGCAGCACCCTTACATAACCCAATTTTGTATGCGATTGTGTCAGCAGTCATAGAGGCTCAAGTTTACACCTGGCATTAACATGTTTTGTATTCATATTGTATCTGGACATTGTTTAGCTTGACTGCATTTATGCCTTCATACCAGTCACCAGTGTGATCAGATAAACATAAATAAAAACCAAGAAATTGTACAGTGCTGCAAGAGAGGTTGTATTAACTGAAATATTTCCATTATTCTCTAAATAAAAAAAAAAGATGGATAATAAAAAATAAAATAAAAATAAAAAAAACACTAGAAAATCTGGTTTCCGTTTCCTTTCTTTTAAATGTTTCTACAATAAAGGATGTTATTAAGAATTAGACAATCCCATTGTGCCAAAAGTGTGTTTGATGACATCTGAAACAGATGAACGTGGCAGCATTTTATTACCTTGGTTGTTGTACATATTGCGATTGAGTTCAGAAAGCTTAATGCTGTTACATATAATAAAATAACGTATCACTACACTTCAGGGTACATTACACTCTACCTTAAACCTAACTGATAATGTTAACAAAAGCATATGTGAGATAAACGCATTTGCTGTTAGCTTTTCTGCTTGGCTGATAAGTTTTAGAACCAGGTCTTAATTAGTTTACCGTCTTAACAGCTCTAAAGGCGGGCGTACACGGTGCGATTTTTGCTGTCGTACGAGCTCGCAGGTGATTTTTTTCTCTCGGGAGAAAATCGCAGATGCTTGCATGGTCGCGGCTCGTACCGTGTGAGAAGAATTACGGGCCGATCCGAGACGTTACGAGCACCTCCCGTCCTCCCAATAATTTTCAAACATGTCAAAAAAAATCGGATGCTGTCGGTTTAAATTCGTGGCGTATGTGCGGTTGAAGGAGACGATTTTGCGATCCATCTGAAGTTGACCAATCAGAAGATGACAAAAACCATATAATAATTTTAGTTTAATTATACAGTTCTATTTTTTATTTGTATTCCGAATGTGCCAAATTTGCCGTTCAGCTTTATGAATGAATATGCCTGTTGTATTTCCGGCAAAACGATCAGAAATTCAGAAATGGCCTACTCCCTCGAGTTCTTTATGAAGAACAGAAAGTCCATGCTTTTCTCTGCTTTTCAGCCATTCTCT
>NW_015546026.1:514149-522052 GCF_001515605.1 Sinocyclocheilus anshuiensis | reverse complement strand
GCTTTTTTTTTTTTTTTTGGACGTCACAAGCCGCCTGCCACAAAGAAAACTATTTTGTCCTCAGAATCCATATTTTTATGAATGGCGCGAAACGTAATGCTTACGTCAAAGTTTGTAAAATCGTAGTAAATTCGTGTCGTGTGTGACTGCCTCCGTACGATTTGCGGATAAACTCAATCGTGACATGTGCCAGAGCTCACGACGTTCCGACCTTCAGAATCGCACCGTGTACGCCCGCCTTAACTTAGTTATTATATTACAGTTATTTAAGTTATAGTATAGTTAAATCTGCCATCGGCCACCTTGTTCTCTAAGAATCAAAGAATCCAAATCGAATTGTGTAAAGAACCACGTGAAAACTCCTCTGTAATCATAATTTGCGTAAAAAAAAATGTTCTTGGCGTTTTACTGCCATTACCGTTTATTTCAGCTGGAAACTGCAGTGAATTTAATGTATAGTACTTTAAAATAAATTTTTTTTTTTTTTTGAAGATTGTGACTGGGTTGTTTTTTTTTTCCTTACTGAAGATATCTGCAGATGTCTGAAGATCATTGTACATTCTGGGAATATGAGTGGGCATTTGGGACTCACTGCTCTCTATACTGGTCAAGGAAACAGACAAGGAAAATGAATATGCATTTACATGTTCATTAAAGGGGGTCAAATGTCTACTCTAAACCAGACCACCACCAAACTTTTGTGGTTTGAGAGATCTTGGGTGCATTTACTTCACCTGGATTTTAATTGTTATTTGATCCTCAAAATTGTGATTTGATCCTCAAAAACAGATTAATGTCATGTGTAAAGGAGCCCTAATTAGTGTACAGTCAAGATATCCTTAAAAAAGTAGTTAGCAACAGTACAAGCTACAAACAAAAAGCTTCTAACTACATTGAAGCTAAGAGTATGACATTTATAAATATATAAGTTTCAATTGATATTTAATTCCGCAACTAGCAGTTTTTTTTATCTGGCATGAAAACAAAGGAGTATAATAAAATATTAAAAAATATTCACAGGGTAAAATTATTAAAACACACTAATTTATATAACTCACTTCTGTGCAAGGTAAATCACTTATTGCAGAGGTTTTCGACTCTGTCCTGGAGTCCCCCAATACTGCACATTTTGAATGTGTCCCATTTCAGATCTTGGTGTCTCTACTAATGAGGTGATGACGTGAATCAGGGGGGTTTGATTAAGGAGAAATGCAAAATGTGAACGGTTGGAGAGGGCCACAGGAACAGGGTTGAAAACCACTGGCTTGTTGGATCTAAGAAATCAGAAAGCATTTATTTACATGAAACATCCAAGCAAACTGATTCACTGAGTCAAACCTCCCAACACAGTGAGTTGACAAATGGGTTATTACCTCCTTCACTCAGCTGTACCATGGGACCAACAGCAATGTAGTGTTTTGTTTTACTACACCACTAGTTAAAAAGTAGCTTGCTACCATTTTGAACAGCTGCCACCGTCACTAAAAACAGTTAGTAGTTACGCTACTTTTAGTTATTTACTTTGCAGCGCTGTTCCTAGTAAACACCTTAGGAGTTTTTATTTCCAATCAAATCTCACAGTTATGGCATTTTACTATTATTTCTTGATTTTTTTTTCGAAGATTTAAGTAACCCACGAGTAGATATTTTCTCATCTTTTTCATTTTCTGATTGATCAACTTTTTGTCCATGAGTTTTTTTATTTAAATTTGCCTCTTTTTCTTGTTTGTAATTGTTCACATTTTCTTTTTTCTCCTTTACATCTTTCTCTATTTGCCCCTTTGGTGCACTCTCTTTTATTTTGTTAAGCCTTTCTTTCTCTGCTTTCTCTTTCTCCAGTCTTTGTTTTTCTGCTTTTTCTTTATTTAGTCTCTCTTTTTCTGCTGTTTCTTTATTGAGTCTCTCTTTTTCTGCTTTTTCTTTGGACAGTCTTTCTTTTTCTGCCTTTTCTTTGGCCAGTCTTTCTTTTTCTGCTTTTTCTTTGGCCAGTCTTTCTTTTTCTGCTTTTTCTTTGGCCAGTCTTTCTTTTTCTGCTTTTTCTTTAGCGAGTCTCTCTTTTTCTGCCTTTTCTTTCTCAAGTCTTTCTTTTTCCGCTTTCTCTTTTTCCAATTTCTCTTTCTCCAGTCGTTCTTTTTCTGCTTTTTCTTTAGCAACTCTCTCTTTTTCTGCCTTTTCTTTCTCAAGTCTTTCTTTTTCCGCTTTTTCTTTAGCAAGTCTCCCTTTTTCTGCCTTTTCTTTCTCCAGTCTTTCTTTTTCTGCCTTTTCTTTAGCGAGTCTCTCTTTTTCTACCTTTTCTTTGGCCAGTCTTTCTTTCTCTGCTTTCTCTTTCTCCAGTCTTTCTTTCTCTGCTTTCTCTTTCTCCAGTCTTTCTTTTTCTTTAGTAATTCTCTCTTTTTCTGCCTTTTCTTTGGCCAGTCTTTCTGTCTCTGCTTTCTCTTTCTCCAGTCTTTCTTTCTCCGCTTTTTCTTTAGCCAATCTTTCTTTTTCTGCTTTTTCTTTAGCCAGTCTTTCTTTTTCTGCTTTTTCTTTAGCCAGTCTTTCTTTTTCCGCTTTTTCTTTAGCAAGTCTCTCTTTTTCTGCCTTTTCTTTGGCCAGTCTTTCTTTTTCTGCCTTTTCTTTGGCTAGTCTTTCTTTCTCTGCTTTCTCTTTCTCCAGTCTTTCTTTCTCTGCTTTCTCTTTCTCCAGTCTTTCTTTCTCTGCTTTCTCTTTCTCCAGTCTTTCTTTCTCTGCTTTCTCTTTCTCCAGTCTTTCTTTCTCTGCTTTCTCTTTCTCCAGTCTTTCTTTCTCTGCTTTCTCTTTCTCCAGTCTTTCTTTCTCCGCTTTTTCTTTAGCCAATCTTTCTTTTTCTGCTTTTTCTTTAGCCAGTCTTTCTTTTTCTGCTTTCTCTTTCTCCAGTCTTTCTTTTTCCGCTTTTTCTTTAGCAAGTCTCTCTTTTTCTGCCTTTTCTTTGGCCAGTCTTTCTGTTTCTGCTTTCTCTTTCTCCAGTCTTTCTTTCTCTGCTTTCTCTTTCTCCAGTCTTTCTTTTTCTTTAGTAATTCTCTCTTTTTCTGCCTTTTCTTTGGCCAGTCTTTCTGTCTCTGCTTTCTCTTTCTCCAGTCTTTCTTTCTCCGCTTTTTCTTTAGCTAGTCTTTCTTTTTCTGCTTTTTCTTTAGCCAGTCTTTCTTTTTCTGCTTTCTCTTTCTCCAATCTTTCTTTTTCTGCTTTTTCTTTGGCCAGTCTTTCTTTTTTTGCCTTTTCTTTCTCAAGCCTTTCCTTTTCTGCTTTTTCTTTAGCAAGTCTCTCTTTTTCTGCCTTTTCTTTAGCGAGTCTCTCTTTTTCTGCCTTTTCTTTAGCCAGTCTTTCTTTTTCTGCTTTCTCTTTCTCCAGTCTTTCTTTTTCTGCCTTTTCTTTAGCGAGTCTCTCTTTTTCTACCTTTTCTTTGGCCAGTCTTTCTTTCTCTGCTTTCTCTTTCTCCAGTTTTTCTTTCTCTGCTTTCTCTTTCTCCAATCTTTCTTTTCTTGCCTTTTCTTTCTCAAGTCTTTCCTTTTCTGCTTTTTCTTTAGCCATTTTTTCTTTTTCTGCCTTTTCTTTTTCAAGTTTTTCCTTTTCTGCCCTTTCTTTATCCGCTTTTTCTTTGGCCAGTCTTTCATGTTCTGCTTTTTCTTTAGCCAGTCTTTCCTTTTCTGCTTTCTCTTTCTCCATTTTTTCTTTTTCTGCTTTCTCCTTGGCTAGTTTCTCCTCTTGTTCTCTTTGTATTCGTTCCTCTTGAAGCTTAGCTTCTGCCTCTTCTTTGACTTTTTTGGCAGCAAGAGCAGCTTGTCTCTCCTCTTCCTCCTGAGCCAAAACACTACGGACCTCAGCAAGGGCTAGTTTGGCAATCTTTTTGGCTTCAATCTTCTCATGAATAATTCGTAGCTGTTCCTTCAGAGCTGCTTTCAGCTTTTGCCCAATATCCCTGGTAGGATGTTCTGAGAATGAGTGGGACAAAAATTCACATCTCAGAAGGCTCATCATTCCCATGTCCCATGCAAACACACATATTATTAGATTGAGTGTGTGAATAACGGTCTTACTGTCTATAATTCACGAGAAAGGAAAATTCACATTCAGTTCTTTCATTTAGAATTAGGATTTCCTTTTGATGATGTTCAGTTTATTTGTCAATTTTAAGAATAAACTTGCAAGCTATCAGTAATTTTAGTTCAAGTCTGTACGGTTTTAATGATTTATTGATTAAGTGATAGTTTGAAATACAAAGACTACAATTGTTTTCATTCATGCATCTGATGTAGGGCTGTCGCGACAACCGCAATATCGAAATACCGCGCTTTTGACGAGCAAACCTCATTGGAATGCAAGAACCGCAGCAACCGCGATTTTTGCGTGTTTTCTTTTTTCATAGGGTTATGCCCTTCTCGTTTTACACTTCGTGCATGTGTACTGAATATTAAATAAGTTCGTAATGATAACAATGTGTACCATGCTGATTTGTACTGAGGCTCCGTAGATTTGCACTTAAGCCTAAACAGACAACGAATGAGAGAGAGATCAACTGAGCATGTGTGATTACTTGCAAGTCATATATTTGTTAAAATAGGTTGTCATGTCCAAGGAAAGCCAAATCTCTGTCTTAGCATCGACGCATTGGTCAGCTGAGCCTTCTAACATGGCGCTCAAAGTTCAGGGTTTTTTATTTTGTCTCTCTTTGAATGAATCAGCATTTTTGAAAGTGTAGTTGAATGAATGGTTTAAAGACTCACTCAAAGACAGTCCCTTTCCACCACCTTGTGGTGCAACAATGTAACTGCACTGACTGACAGCCCACCTAGAACACACGCAGTTGGAAATATCAATAGAAAGTCTCTTGTCCAGTCAGATTCGAGGATCAGAATGAACTGTTATACATATAGGCTAACAATAGCCTAACAATCTTATTGTCAGGTTTATGTTCTGTTATGTGGATCGTTATTTTGTCATTCTCTTCTGTTTACTTCACTTCCTGTTTCAACGCTATTTGGTTTCGGTTTCATTGGTTTCTGAATATGACCTCGTTATATCGTAACATACACACATATATATGTATGTATGTATATACAGTATATATATATATATATATATATATATATCGATAATACTGCATAATACTGATAATACAGTGGCTATTGAGCCACTCAAAATTACTGCAAGGGAAATTCCTTCACCGCGACAGCCCTAATCTGATGAAGTCTCATCGTTATGCAACTGATGTCCCTTAGTTAGCCTAGATTTATGCTTTCAGTTCTAATAGAAATCTTATACAGTACAGTTTGTCAATCTAAAATGGTAATTGTGCATTAACAGCTGTCAACCATGGCTGCGTTTCCAAAAAGCATTGTAAGCCTAAGTTGATCGTAGCTCCATAGGTGGCAATGGGTCTACGATGTACTTAGGCTTACGATGATTTTGGGAAACACAGCCCATGTCGGTACGCAAACGCGTGCACTCATTTACACAGCGCATTTCTTATTTTGGTCGCGCATGCGGACCACTTATGTGCACCCCTGTATATATATATATATGGCGATAATACCACATACCGCGCTATTGAGCCACTCAAAATTACTGCAAGGGAAATTCCTTCACCGCGACAGCCCTAATCTGATGAAGTCTCATCGTTATGCAACTGATGTCCCTTACACACACACGCACACAGAATTTGTATGTATATATACACGGAAACATATGCATCATGTGTTCTGCAGAAAAAAAAACGTCATGCAGGTTTTGGAACAACATGAGGGTGAGTATATCGTGATTTAAAAATTATTTTTTGAGCATTACTGAAGCTAATTTATTATGCTACTAACTCCATAACTCATGCTAAGTACCTCTGTCTTTTTTAAGCCCCACTTCTTTAGGTCTCTCATCTGCATTGAAAGAGGGGTAAACAGAACTTAGAAGAAAGAATGACCTGGAAAGATGTGTAATTGTTGCAATTGCCAAGTTACAGAACACATGCTCTACTAAAATCCAACATCCAAAAAAAAAAAAAAAAAAAAAAAAAGTGAATGCATTGGGTAAGATATAGCAAGTAATCATATCAGATGCCATTATTAGTTCTTTCAATTAACAAAAAAACGTTTTAAAGGGTTAATTCACACAAAAATGAAAATTCTGTAACCATTTATTCAACCTCCTAATATTCCGTTATCTTCAGAACACAAATGAAGATATTTTCACATTTTTCTCCGATCAGAAATTTTTTTTTTCCGTAAGTATGTTTTTCCCCCTTAGTATCCAAACAGCATTTTGTGGAGGAAAGAAAATGATAAGAATGATAAACAGACCTTCACAAATCCACACGCAAACACTAGGCTAACTATCACCAGACAATGTGGTCCACAGAAGTAATTAAACACTGTAAAAAATTGGAAACCTTTAGAACTTTTAGAAAATGTATCTTGTCAGAAGATGTATCCCCGTGGTTATGATGTTACTGGTTTTCAGAAGGGGCAAAATATTGGCCTGCATCAACTAGTGAGATCACTGAAATTTGGTAAAGAACTGCCCAATGCATTATTAAAACCTAGAAGGTGGGTCACCTTTTGGTTCACTATAAACTAGGGATGTACCGATCCGATACTCACAGAGCCAATCCTCCCTATATGCAAAATACGCAAGCTGCGAAGGGCCCCCGAAACAAAAGATGATTTAATTTTAGTTTTGTTTTTGAATTTGGCCAGCGGTTATGAAAACATGAATGGTCTTTTCTTTTAATGCGGTGCACTGTTGCCCTTTCTACATAAAAATCAGTCAAATCATGTAATGTGAATGTCTTACAGTCTTGCTCGAGACTAAAAAAAAAACAAGTTGAAAGCGTACCGAACCGCGTACCGCGCGCGATTTGAGAGAGTGAAACACGGACCAATGCATTTCATTAATTCGTTCATAACCACTCATACCCCACTCCACCACCCCAACCCCCCTGCCGATACAGTTTTGCGTAGGGCCCCCAGGAGTCTAGGATCAGCACTGGATACTCAGTATCGGTATCGGCTCCGATACTGGCATTTTCTGTCGGATTGGGTATTGGTCGAACGAGATCAATCCAAATCCGACATTGTGCGTATACTATTCTGTGTTATTGTTAAGCCCCAGGAAAGGCACAAAAAACATTATAAAGCACCATAAAGTTTTCAAGCTCTATATTACAAGTGTTCTGAAGCCATTCCATTGTTTAATGTGAGGTACAGATAAGTATTTAAGTCGTTAAATTCTTCTCCTCTCCGTTGCGGTTGTCTGTCATCCTACATTCAGCATTCAAACTGCGTGATGCATTCGGTTACGACAGTCAAGACGGTGAAACTCTCTCCAAGAGCACAGTAAATGAAATTTAAAACTGTTAAAAGATAAGGCTCAAACTATCGCACAAATATAATATACTAAGCATCAATATCTCTTCTCTTTGTGCTTTCTATGCTGCGCGCTGTGTCTCCGTGTTGCTTCAAGCGCATCATTCTGCGCAGGGGATGCGCATAAGTGCTTTGTGACGCTCTGTATTGGAGCCTTTCACATTATACTTTTGTGCAATGAAAGATTATTAATAGCCTTTCTTGTTCTGTCCTATCCATCATATGTTGCTGCCTCCATTACTGTGCTTTACATTTAAAAGAAATATCTTTTAATTTTATATCTTTTAATTTTATAGTATCTATTTATATATAAATATTTACTTGTTTTTCATTAATGTATTTTACAACAATACAAAGAGCAATGTAACATTTTACCAGATTTAGTCATACACATTCACTTTTATTTGTTCCCCACTAAATAATGTTATTTCACTAAATGTTTAGATTTTATAAAATTATTGTGCACTCGTTTTTCTATAATAACTTCTGCTGCTGAATTATCCACTAACCTAGTTTATAATAGTATTTTTGTC
>NW_015546026.1:501125-507319 GCF_001515605.1 Sinocyclocheilus anshuiensis | reverse complement strand
TCAATCTCTATATTACAAGTGTTCTGAAGCCATTCCATTGTTTAATGTGAGGTACAGATAAGTATTTAAGTCGTTAAATTCTTCTCCTCTCCGTTGCGGTTGTCTGTCATCCTACATTCAGCATTCAAACTGCGTGATGCATTCGGTTACGACAGTCAAGACGGTGAAACTCTCTCCAAGAGCACAGTAAATGAAATTTAAAACTGTTAAAAGATAAGGCTCAAACTATCGCACAAATATAATATACTAAGCATCAATATCTCTTCTCTTTGTGCTTTCTATGCTGCGCGCTGTGTCTCCGTGTTGCTTCAAGCGCATCATTCTGCGCAGGGGATGCGCATAAGTGCTTTGTGACGCTCTGTATTGGAGCCTTTCACATTATACTTTTGTGCAATGAAAGATTATTAATAGCCTTTCTTGTTCTGTCCTATCCATCATATGTTGCTGCCTCCATTACTGTGCTTTACATTTAAAAGAAATATCTTTTAATTTTATAGTATATATTTATATATAAATATATTTACTTGTTTTTCATTAATGTATTTTACAACAATACAAAGAGCAATGTAACATTTTACCAGATTTAGTCATACACATTCACTTTTATTTGTTCCCCACTAAATAATGTTATTTCACTAAATGTTTAGATTTTATAAAATTATTGTGCACTCGTTTTTCTATAATAACTTCTGCTGCTGAATTATCCACTAACCTAGTTTATAATAGTATTTTTGTCATAGATTATGATTATATATTTTTTCATTTGTTATTTCTCTTTAAAATTAAGTTGTCTATATTTAGTAGATTGTGTTTAACACACAAAATAGTGATGATCAGGTCACCACACTGAGGTATAGAAATTCTACATTGATAAAAAAAAACAGTGCTGGTATCGGATCAGTATCGGCCGATACTCCGAATTTTTGGTATCGGATCACTTGTGAAAAAAATGGTATCGGTGCATCCCTACTATAAACATCAATTAAGAACTTTAATCAGCAAAAAAAATATCTTGAATGACCATGATCACCAAAATGCTTGAATTCATTTTTCTAGGGAGCCTAAAGAATTGACTATGAAGCATTGGTCAGGTCTAGTCTCTGCAATGTTATGTGGCAGTAAAATAAAGTCAGCTGAGTACTGAATGACCATCCAATGACAACACACATATTACAAGACGACAGTGCCAAAATTCATCTGGCTCAAATTGTTAAAGAGTGGTTCAGGGAGCACAATGAATCATTTCTACACATGAACTGGGCACCACAGAATCCTGACCTTAACCGCATGCAGAGCTGGGTAGATTAGTTACAAATTGTTATCCATTACTGATTCCAAATTACATGACACAAATTGAAGTTAGTAACGTAATCCATTTCATTACACATTTTAGGTAATATAATCAGACTACTGTTTGATTACTTTTGACCTAACTCATTTATCACATTGATTTAAATAGGATAATCTTGTACCATATCTATATAAAATGCAAAGAAAAAGAAAATATATCCCATTTGTTGTTACTGACAACATGACGTGCATTAAACAGTGCACTAAACATTACATTATGTCAAGGTTTCCCAAACTGGCATTCGTAAACGAACTGCAGGGGGTTTGCGAGTTTAATGAAAAGCAAATAATTAATCCAATCATAAAAATGTAACATTAAAATTAATAATTTTAAAATAACATCAATCAAAAGAAAACACTTACTAAAAAATGTAAATATTTTATTTGTTTACCTGCATGTCATGTGACCATTAACCAACGTCAGAGAACCGTGGACATGCAAATATGATACTTAATTATTAAAATATTGATTTAAAATTCTCAGGGGTACTTTAAGTAAATATATTAGGTGAAAGAGGTTTGGCTGACAAAAAAAGTTCAGCAATCCCTGCATTATTTGTTATTTACATGTAATGCATTTTAATGCGTTTGAAAGACAAAAGCCTTCCAAAGGCAAAGTAATGCATGATTAAATAACCCTCTGCATGTTCATCAGTAGTTGATGTAATGTTGAAATGCTAAGAAAACACTTCTTAAAACTGAAATGATTTTTGTAAAAATCAAGTGATCAGTGGGCTAATGAATATTTTAAATTGAATTAAATTTTTTATTTTAAAATGTAATTGAATCTAATTACAAGTATTTCAGTTTTGGAATCTGATTACGTAATCCAAATGACGTAATCAGATACTACCCAGCTCTGACCGCGCACAAATACTTTGGGATGTTCTCGGGAAGACTTTATGGAGTGATTTGACTCTTCTGTCATCAATGCAAGTTTTCAATAAAAAAAGTTACCCAGCTCTGGACAGAAATAAATGTTGCAACATTGCTTATGGTTGTCGAAATACTGCCACAACTAATGTGCGCCATAATCATATACGACAGGTACGCAGTGCATCCCACTAATTTGAAATATCTCAATTTTGATCTACTGTTTTAGCTGAAATGTAGCTGTCTTCAGTTGGACGCCTGTCACAATCATGGATTAAGAATAAAAGAGAAATGACTGACTAAGACATAAACACTGAGCAATGAACATACATGGAGCATATCAAATACGGTAGACTTAAACTCAAAAGCATGCTTGACATGAGAACCAATGAGGTTTGTTTGCTTCTGTATACACACTGAATAATGTTTATGAAATTTTTCGACTTTTAAATTGATAAGAGAATATTAAAAATATCTTAATTTGTGTTCAGAACATGAACGAAAGACTTATGGGTTTGGAAAGACATGAGGCTGAGTGAATGAAAATTTGGGTGGGGTAAACTATCCCTTTATTTCATTCTCCCTATTAGAGGTTGACCGTTTGATTGGTTCTGCAGATTAATCAGCACCGATAACTACAGGTGCATCTCAATAAATTAGAATGTCGTGGAAAAGTTTATGGGCTAAATACATTTATTTCAGTAATTCAACTCAAATTGTGAAACTCGTGTATTAAATAAATTCAATGCACACAGACTGAAGTAGTTTAAGTCTTTGGTTCTTTTAATTTTGTGATGATTTCGACTCACGTTTAACAAAAACCCACCAATTCACTATCTCAATCCAGAAGGCCAACAATTCACTAAAAATGTTTTTTTTATTGGTCTTATGAAGTATTCTAATTGGTTGAGATAGTGAATTGGTGGGTTTTTGTTAAATGTGAGCCAAAATCATCACAATTAAAAGAACCAAAGACTTAAACTACTTCAGTCTGTGTGCATTGAATTTATTTAATACACGAGTTTCACAATTTGAGTTGAATTACTGTAATAAATGAATTTTTCCACGACATTCTAATTTATTGAGATGCACCTGTAGTTGCTGGAACAATCGGTTATCGGCAAAGATCAATACAGATGTTTTTCTGGGTTGCATCTGTTGCTGGAGTGGCAGAGAAGGTCCGCTGTCATTATACAGTACAAGAGCAGACTCTAGAGATGGAATTACTGACGCCTCCAGCTGTTTGTTTTGACATGTGAAACTTCAGATGCCGATTTAAAACAGTCAACGAAATTGTATATATATACACAATACACTATCATACATGTTTACGTACATATCATTATAAAGTAATTAATTAGTTGACCAGATGCTGTACTAGAAGAACAACAGTATGTTTACGGTCAAAGCTAAAAGGACGCTAACATTAGCAGTACCTTCAAGTGGTTGAAAGAATGTGACAAAAATAATGTTTAATGTCACAATTGTTACCATCTATTTGCAATAGTTTATATCCAGCTGGCTGCTTTTATGCATATTTAAAGCTACATGAGTGACATGAGAAAGCAAACTGATATGTTCATGCAGCGACAGAAACATAAAATTAATCCAATTTCAGTTATTTTTTATCATCACTGTGATACATATTTTGTTATTTTGATTAGATAATTATTAAAGGGTTAGTTCACCCAAAAATGAAAATTAGTCCATAAATTACGCACCCTCAAGTAATCCTAGCTGTATATGACTTTCTTCTTTCAGACGAATCCAGTCATATTAAAAATCCAGTATAAATGATATAAATGAATCCAGTTATATTAAAAATTGTCTTTGATCTTTCAAGCTGTTTAATGGTACTCAGCGGGTGTTGCAGTGCATCAGTCCAAAAGAAGTGAAATAAAAAGCGCCCATCCATAAAAAAAAGTGTCTCACACGGCTCCGGGGGGTGAACAAAGGCCTCCTGATGCGTTTTTGTAAGAATAATATCCATATTCAAAACATAATAATCACTTTAATGTAGCGTGCGCCAACAGTTGTACACGGAAACAGCTCCGGGAGGATGACGTATGAGGTCAGCATTGCACATGCGCTGGTGAGTCTCATGAAAACCAACGTTTGTTTACAGGAGCAAAGGAAGCCTGAGTGCCATTAAACAGCTTGAAAGATCAAAGACAATTTTTAATATAACTTCGACTGGATTTGTCTGAAAGAAGAAAGCCATATACACCTAGTATGACTTGAGGGCGAGTAATTTATGGGCTAATTTTCATTTTTGGGTGAACTAACCCTTTAAGCCTTCTAAAATAGAAGCAAAAAAAGTGCAAGATATACATACAATATACATATGCAATTTCAATGCTATGGCCTTTGTGATATTTAAAGATGGCCATCTTTAACCATGATTGTTTGGATTTATATGAAATGGCAACACTTTACAATAAGAGTCATTTTGTAACTTAAACTAAGGTTAGTAAATGCTGTATAGAAGCTCATTAAGATTGTTAAATTCAACATTTATTAATACATTTTAAAATTTTGAAAGTTGGTAAATATTAAAGTTAAAATTTATTATTAATTAATGCACTAAGACGAATGATCACTGTATAATTAATATATTAATATTCAGAGTTGTGGACTCGAGTCGCATGAATTTTGTGGACTTGTGACTTAGCTCGACATAATCAAAGACTTGTGACTCGACTTAGACAACAATGACTCGAGACTTGACTTGGACTTGAGACCTGTGACTCGCCAAGTCTTTACCTTCGAAAGAAAAAAAACCAGAGTTCTGATCAATATACTAATATATGTTACTGAAGCGTATAATCACACTGAATTAGCGCAGTTTTTGGCAATGAGCCAGAGAGGGACATAATCACTATATCACATAATCACTATAAACCATGTATATAATAATAATAATAATAATAAGTAGAAGAAGAAGAAGAAGAGCCGATGTATATTGAAACATAATAATAATAGGCTAAACCTTTCAAACATAATTTAATTTTTTTTCCACGTCAAACGCTTGTATGTAGCCAACATATAAAGTTCACTCTATTCTTCCTGTTTACCGGCCACTCACTTTCATGTCTTTCAGAAGAAATGGACGAATTCACATGTTGTAAATCCATCAGCTCTTATAGCACACATATAGCCCTTAAACTAAGCCATCAACTGTGATCATTATGAACTTGTAAACACAAAATACATTTACTTACATAGTATGTTTGTGTATCTGAATAGCTACAGTTTTGCCGTGAATAATTTTGCATGCCTCATGTCTTAAACCTGCTATAGTGAATGGTGTGGTGCCGGACATGTTCTGTTTAGGCTAGAGGTCTGCATTCCCGCGGGAACCACGGGACCCGACCAGATTTTTTACGCCGCAGGATTAAATTCCCGAATAAAACGCGGTAGCGGTCGGTAACTCTGGTGTAATTTGAATGGGAGTGGGCGGTCTAACAATATCCCATTCCCGACGTCCATTTAGAACAGCATATCTGCGCTTTATTCTTATTGACCACCGGTACAGCTTGCGCTCAGGACTGTTATGCACGCGCTGCACGCATGCTTTAAACATCACACGTTTTATTTGCATGGTCTGTGCGCAGCATGTGCATATGCTCAGAGCAGGCTGTACCTGTGGTAAATATACGGCCCTCAGACAGAACAGGCAGGTTGTCGATGAGTGACAGAGCAGAATAAAGATGGAGCAAAGTGTGGATGCACTTTCATTGAAGGACGACACTTTTCCTACTATGTTAACAGAAAAATGTCAAACGAATTTAGTATTTTGACAAGACGAATAAAAATAGCTAATAGGCTATTTTTGTACAACCTACATTTTTATTTATTTTTTCTCTCTGCGACACTTTTTCCCTATTGTGTTGTCAATGTTCAGACGAATTGTATCCTGACAACACGAATAAAAATAAGAAATACAATTTTTGTACAATTTTATTTTCTCT
>NW_015546026.1:493946-495824 GCF_001515605.1 Sinocyclocheilus anshuiensis | reverse complement strand
ACGAATAAAAATAAGAAATACAATTTTTGTACAACATTTTTATTTTCTCTGACACGTTTTTCCTACTGTGTTGCATAAAATATTAAACCAATTTTGTGTCTTAAGATAATTCATATAAATTCAAGTCAAAGTCAATAAATTCAAGACTCTTGACAAGACGAATAAAATAACACACAATTTTGTGCAGACTACACTTTTATTTGTCAGCCTCTCTCTCTTTCTTTCAGGAGAGGAAATTTAAACGTGAGATTCTGGAAACGAGATCTAAATTGAGCGGGAACGGTCGGGTCGGGAAGAAAATTATTCTAAGCGGACAGCGGGTGAACAAAGAGTGAATATATAGCGGGAGCGGGTGGGTGCGGAATAGAACCTTGCGGGAGCGGGACTAAAAAAAACATCCCGCGCAGACCTCTAGTTTAGGCTACTTGTGGCCAAGAGACATATAACTCGCAAACTCGACATTAACTCAACCCCTAGAATTATTAAAATATTAACATTTTATTTTGAATGAAGAATAACAAAGACAGTGCAGTGTCATTATTACACTTTAAAATAAAGGTGCTTAAAAAGTTCTTTACATCGATACCATAGAAGAACCATTCAGCCAAAGGTTTTTTTAAAGAACCATCTCGTTCTTACCTTTTTTATAATCTGAAGAACCTTTTTTCGTCACAAAGAACCTTTTGTGAAACAGAAAGGTTCTTTAGATGTTAAAGGTTACTTATGGAACCATTTAGACAAAAAAGGTTCTTCTATGGCATTGTGAAGCACCTTTACATTTAAGAGTAGGCTATAACTATTATTGCGCTCGTATCCGTGACAGCATGAAATTTGAATAATTTGTTATTATCAATATTTGTTGAAGGAATAGGCTTTATAAGAACATTAATAATATAGAGCTATAAGAAAACACATCATCCAGTCCATCTTTTAAACCCATTTACAGATAGTTTCTTATTTTTATTTAACATTTGTATAGGCTATATTATAACTATTGTTTTATATTTACTTATCCTCTTCATTTCATGTAGCCTATCTCATAATTAATGTTCTGTATCAACGTATCAGTTTTTGGACTTAAAGTACAATAAATGTTTTGTAAATATCCTACTATAAATAATACCTGACAATCATGTCAATAAAGCTATGTCTATTTCTGTAGACCTACGTCAGTAGGTGGCGATAAATGAGTGCCTGTATTATGTAGCCTATTAGCAAGTTAAATATTTGACTCAATTGATTCATTAAAATGAATCACTGAATTGTTAACAAATGAAACAGTGGACTTAAAATAAATTATTCATTCACTTAGGCCTACAGTCATGGCCAAAACTTTTGGCAGTGACATAAATTTTGTGTTTTGCAAAGTTTGCTGCTTCAGCATTTGTAGATTATTTATCCACATGTTTCTATGATATACTGAAAAACAATGATAAGCATATCATAAGTTTTAAAGGCATTTATTGGCAAAAAATATATTGATCACAATTTGTGGGCTTCTGCTTGTCCACTCGCCTTTTGAGGACTGACCACAGGTTCTCTATGGGATTGAGATCCAGGGAGTTGCCTGGCCACGAATCCAAAATTTCAATGTAATGATCTTCGAGCCACTTCTTTATCACTCTTTCTTTGTGACATGGTGCTCCATATCATACTGGAAAATGCACGGATCATGACCAAATTGCTCATGGATCGTTGGAAGAAGTTGCTCTTGCAGGACGTTTTGATACCATTCTTTATTCATGGCAGTGTTTTTGGGCAGAATTATGAGAGAGCCCACTCCCTTGGTTGAAAAGCAACCCCGCACATCGATGGTCTCAGGATGCTTCACTGTTGGCACAACACAGGACTCATGGTAGCGTTCACCTTTTCTTCTCC
>NW_015546026.1:488032-493864 GCF_001515605.1 Sinocyclocheilus anshuiensis | reverse complement strand
GTTGTCCAAAAGTCTTGGCCTCACTGTGCGTGCAGATGCTCTCACACCAACCTGCTGCCATTCCTGAGCAAGCTCTGCACTGGTGGTGACACGATTCTGTAGCTGACTCCTCAGAAGGAGATGGTCCTGGCGCTTGCTGGACACTCTGGGACATCCTGACGACTTCTTCACTGCAGTCGAACCTCTCTCCTTGAAGTTCTTGATCCGGTTATTGGTTCTTTCAGGTGCAATATTCTTTGGAGCAATTTCCTTGCATGTGAGGCAAATTTTGATGCAAAGCGATGATGGCTGCATGCGTTTCTTTGGAGGTAACCATTGCTAACAAGAACACAATGATTGGAAGTGCTTCTTCCCTCCTTTTATAGCAATCGGGCTGCTCTTACAATCTAATTAGTATGATAGTGATTTCACCTGACTAGTACTCATTCACACTTTCACATGTGCTGCTGATATGATTAGTCAATTAATGTTAGCTGGTCGTTTTGTGTCAGGATCAAAAAACAGTGAAATTTTTTTTTTGTGTGTGTGAAAAGTGCATTTTTTGGCCAATGAAGCTTTTAGCAATGATTTAAAATGCATCTGATCACTCTATACTATGATCTAGAAAAAATGTGAATGAACACCACAACAGCTTAAGCAGCAAACTTTGCAAAACACAATTTATGTCACTGCCAAAACTTTTGGCCATGACTGTATATTTGTTTACAAACAATGATTCCTCAATGAAACACCACTAATTATTATATCTTTATAATTATACTTACTATAGACTATTAATGACTTACAATTTACTGTAGTAATTAATACAGAGACACTCATTTGGGCAAATAGCACTAATTACTTGTTTAGGACTTGAAGCTTAAAGTTGAGGACTTGCAACTCGACTTGGACTTGCCCGTCTTGACTCGGGACTTGACTTGGGACTTGACTCGAGACTTGAATGCAAAGACTCGAGACTTAAGGCCCAATCCCAATTCTATTTTATACACCTTCCCCTGAAAATATTACCCTAAGAATTGGGACACCACTACTATACGTCACACATCATTATACGTCGTCTAGCTCCTACAATACACACACCTATACTGGTGTACATTAGAGTATTTAATTACCGTTCTATATTAATGTGCTGCTTATTGACACACACACATCAGATATCGCGCAGCTCACACATCCATGAGCAAAGAAACTTGTCAACGCTGCCCCGCAAATTTTATTAATAACAGTTTAAATACTGAATCGCAAAATTATATTTTCCACTAACGAGAGGATAAAATCGCTGTTTTTGAAGTAAACTTACTCTAAAAAGACTGTGCACTCTGCACAGACACGCATACACGCAACTTTCATCTCTCTCTCTCTCGAATTGGGAATATTTGAGTAAAGGGTTTAGCGATTTATAATTATTGGGGTACTAGCCCTCCTCAATGTCTATGGTGGTTATCGCCCCGATCAGACATAAAAATGTTGTGGCACTATCGCCCTCCTCAATGTCTATGGTGGTTATCGCCCCGATCAGACATAAAAATGTTGTGGCACTATCGTGCAGTCTGTCATTACATACTATATACAATACCATTATATGACGTTAGCAAACTTTAGTGATTTTTTGCAAACATTTCTTTGAGTAACATGACTAGGGGTGCTCCGATTGATCGGCTACCGATCATCATTTGCCAATAATCACGTTGGGATGATTGATCGGCGGTCTCTAAAAAGGCCAATCTCAAAAAAACGATCTCAAGCTGATGACGCTG
The DNA here is from genome assembly GCF_001515605.1 of Sinocyclocheilus anshuiensis. Classification (NCBI taxonomy): domain Eukaryota; kingdom Metazoa; phylum Chordata; class Actinopteri; order Cypriniformes; family Cyprinidae; genus Sinocyclocheilus; species Sinocyclocheilus anshuiensis. The sequence goes on along the minus strand of NW_015546026.1, from coordinate 492,107 downwards.
CCATGAGAGGTTTGGCATGACATGCAGCGGCACCGTCTCAGTCTCTGTCCGGCGCGGGTGAAATCATAATGCTGAAGATGAGGTACTCACCTTCATATTTCTTCATTAGATAACTTATAAAGTAAATTGAAAACATTGTGTGAGACGTAATTTCACAAACAGCGAGAGTGAACGACCACGCATGCGCTTTCTCAAAATACACAAATGTCTTCAAATCACCAAATTGCGTCTGTCTATAAGCGAGCTGCACGCTGCACAGTTGACACAGGAATTGTCACTTGCACAATCGAGGCAGTGTCACATCGTCACTAAAGTTTATAAAATTGCATTACTTTTTAATTCTTGCCCGTGTTTAACCATTCAGCGCTCACGCGCTCTCCTGGAGACCGTGGGCTCATGCACACTCGCACTCGCAGTGCACATACATAATGCCAGGTTCACATTACTCCATTTGCAGTGCGTATGTGGTGCGTATTATTTCCTCACTCATGTCAACGGATTAATAAAGCGCGCACACTGCACACTGTTGCTGTCCAGCAGTGCGTTCCACAAGCGGTGCGTCTGCAGCAGTACAGAGATGGTTTCCGTACAGAGTCTATTTTTGCTGCGCTGCAAGCAATTTTTGCAGTAAACATGAACATGGATTGACACGAAAATTTAGTAATTACACCATAAATGCACATAATTAAAGTCTACGGTGTTTCACAGTCAACACATATCTGTCAATGGTAAGTTTGTGATAACGTAAGAAAAGTAGTTTAAATGTTTTGCCACTTGCTTGAGCAACTTAAAATATAAATCTAAAGTAAATGCAAAAGTAAAAAGCAATGAATAATGTGTTGCTTATGTTTATTGTTTAAACATGTCTTTGAAAGATTGTATTACTGTACTGTGTAAAAAAATATAAAAATTTCAATGCTGAAAAAGCAATTTCAGTGACAATGTTTGGATTTGAAATCAAAATAATGGATAAATGTTGTGTTTGTGGTAAACAGCCACGGATCAGTAGTGGACTCCTGTGTGAAAGCTGCTTCTCCTCTCACAAGAGACACCTAAGAAGGGAATTCCCCCCATTTTCAAAAATGAAATTCAGGCCCTGAATAAATGTCTAAGAATCTTGATTGGAGTATCACTATAAATAGTTATAAATTGTAAAAAAGAAGGCTTTAAAAAGCTTTCTGTGATCGGCGATCGGTCTCAAAAATACTGATTGGAGCACCCCTAGAAGCCGGTTTACGCTGAGATAATTCATACCCCTTCGTTTGAAGTGTGGTCCCGGAAAATCTTCGTTTGAAGGGCTATCTGGCCCTTCCTCTTACCCCTACCCCTCCAACCAAAGGAGAATCGAGACACCCCTAACCACTTCACGTGAACACGCGAAACGGAGGGGTAGGGAAAAGGGGAAGGGTTAAGGGGTAGAATTGGGATTGGGCATTACTTGTAACTTGCAAAACAGTGACTTGGTCCCACCTCTGTTAATATATAAGAACATTTTAAAGAAAAATACAATCAATACTGTGAACTGAATTTGGGAAATTAGGGAAAAAAATAAGTTGAACTATGCTGGCTTGTGGCCTCTAGAAGGATATATTAAGGGTCAAAAATGCAATTCATGGTAGGTCTGTCATAGAGGTTTACACGTTATTGTTAAATATCAGTTTGGAGAAAAACTTGTGTGTCCTTATAAGGTAACACTTAATGTTGTATGTAGGCTGCAAAGTAACTTAGATTTTTGTATAAGTCTTGCACAATTACAAGGCAAGTACTGTATGTGCAAATTAAAACATTTTCATTACTTTTGTGAGGGCTAATATTGTTGAAGCACATTGCATTACACACAGCTGACCTTCTCTATATAAATGTTGCAACACAGACTGCACCATGCAGGGATCTACAAAGTGATGCATCAGACAACCATGACAAGCAGTGCCACTTAAAAATTAATTCAAATGAAAGTGTCAATTATCAATAACAGAAATTTTCATTATATTAATTCAAAAATAAGTTAAAAACTTTTCAAATTGACAAATAGATTTAAAACAAATTAATGTACTTGTTTAAAAATGTAGCTAAATGTAACAATAATAATATACATTGATAAATAATTTTAATTGCTTTCCTTAATCTATTTATAAAAATGCTTTTTAATATTTCTGCAATAAACAATAATATTTTTTCAAAAATACATTTACATAATATTTAAACATTAATTAAATTATTTTAAAAATCTAATTTATTTGTTTTATTGTTTCAAATAACCATTCATTTGTCAATTTGAAAAGTTTATTTTTAACCACACATTCTCATGAATCCACTTCAGTCAAGTTTGTGTGCCAAGAGCCAAATCAGAATAAAATGCTTCTTGCTTCTTCAAAGACCTCAAACAACACACCAATGGATACCTTCCAACATGCCAGTGTAAGAGAAAAGCTACATCGTTTTGCAGCTTTCTCAGTGCAAGCAAACACAATCGACAAACACAAAGCATAGGTACACGACACGTGGCCATGATAGCCACAAAAATGTCTTTACATGTAAGCTTGGAATGGCCTGCTTGGATACGGTCTCCTTCTTTTGTGATATTTTTTCTTAAGGTTTTTTCCTTAGCAGCCACAGTAGCATTTTCTGAAGGGAAGAAAGTTATATGAATACCAATAAATAAAAAGGCATATATGCACACGCATAGAAAGATAATTATAAAACGGATAGTTCCGGTCCTTGATTCTGATTGGTTGAGCCAAGTTCGACGCTGTTGTAAATTACGTAAGGGATAATCAACGGCTAGCCGTGCATTAAAGGATTTTAAGTGCACAACGTGGAGGCAAAGAACCGCCCGACGCGAAGCGCGTTGCCTCCGCAAAGTGCATTTAAAATCCTTTAACACACGGCTAGCTGTTGATTATCCCGCTTATTCCATTGTCATTTGCCAAGTTATAGACAAGTTAAAACTAGCATTGCTCTTTGCAGCACAATATTTGACCGAATGGGTAAAAATTACAGTTATTTTTGTCAGTTACGGCACGTTAGCACTAGCATTCTGCCCGCTTCAAAACATACACAGAGATGAAAGTGCGGTAAGACCACATTTATTTGAATGAATTATAGCATGTATTTCAATTAATTATCGATTGATCGTTTGAGAGAGAGAGGGAGAGAGAGACAGACAGCCAGACAGCGAGAGAGAGAGATGACAGTTGTGTGTACCTGCGTGCTGCATCTGCACGTCTCTCTGTACAAACAATTACTTCAAAAACAATTTTACCACCTGGTTGCTGGGGAATATAATGTAGCGATCTAGTATCTAGGCTATTTTATTAATGAAAATCACGGGGAAGTGTTGACAACAAGTTCGTGTTTGTGTGCGGTGCAATCAGCAATCTCTGACCTCTCTCTCGCTCTCTCGCTCTCTCTCTCTCTCTCTCTCTCTCTCTCTCTCTCTCTCTCTCTCTCTCTCTCTCTCTCTCTCTCTCTCTCTCTCTCTCTCTCTCTCTCTCTCTCTCTCTCTCTCTCTCTCTCTCTCTCTCTCTCTCTCTCTCTCTCTCTCTCTCTCTCTCTCTCTCTCTCTCTCTCTGTGTGTGTGCGCGATTGATGTGTGTTGGTTAGTGTGCATCAATTAAAGCAGCGCATTAATATACAATGGTGATTAAACTGACTTGGAACTACCTGTGCATTAAACGGTTTTACTGCATACCTGCCAGCCAATCAGAATCCAGTATTCAGACAGACCATGGAATACTCTACAAACATATACCTTTGTTTACATTTGTGTGTTGCTCGGCAACCACTTTGTTGGAACCACAACCGTTTCTGAGGAACGACATTGTTTGGCGGAAGAATAATGTTTTTATTAAAGGGTTAGTTCACCCCAAAATGAAAATTCTGTCATTAATTACTCGTGTTGTCCCAAACCCATAAGGCCTTCGTTCATCTTCGGAACACAAATTAAGATATTTTTGATGAAATGTGAGAGCTCTGAGACCCTGCATAGACAGCAATGCAACTGTAATGTTCCCAGGTCCAGAAACTTAGTAAGGACATTGGTAAAACAGTCCATGTGACATCAATGGCTCAACTA
>NW_015546026.1:486974-487387 GCF_001515605.1 Sinocyclocheilus anshuiensis | reverse complement strand
ATCTTCCGCCATTTTGGAGAGTACCCAAGAGCGTAATCGACGTAATCAGCGTTGTTTATGTTCGGGGGAGAAAGTGCGCGCATGAATGTAATCTGCTAATCAGCATTGTTTATGCTTAGGGGAAAGCCTGCGTATGTGTTGTGATACTCTCTAAAATGGCAGAAGACGTAACTCGGGGGAGAAGAATTGTTGAATAAATGATGTTATTTTTGTTTTCTTTGTGCTCTAAAAGTATTCTCATAGCTTCGCAAAACTGAAGTTGAGCCACTGATGTCACATGGACTGTTTTACCAATGTCCTTACTACGTTTCTGGACCTGGGAACATTACAGTTGCGTTGCTGTCTAAGCAGGGTCTGAGAGCTCTCACATTTAATCAAAATATATTAATTTGTGTTCCGAAGATGAACGAAGG
>NW_015546026.1:481095-485928 GCF_001515605.1 Sinocyclocheilus anshuiensis | reverse complement strand
AAATAGCATTACACTTTATTTGCTCTGTTTTATTTTGTGAAACCTTATTACGTATTTGGAATAACCGTTTTATAAAAGCAATAAGCCCCGTGAAGCCGTGGTTTGCAGTGAATTTATGACAGCTAAGGGAGTTGTAGGGGTTGTAACAATGCCCCTTAACTGTTATAAATTCACTGTAAACCATGGCTTCTTGGGGCTTATTGCTTTAATAAACGCTGACTATCAGTAGAGAACACTACAGCACGTATTAATAATCACTGTATATAAGCCAAACACTTTACACTTACCTGATATTCCCAAAAGAAAAAACACACACACACACAAAAACCTTAAAACTTAATTTTATCCACAGATTGTAACAACGAATTCTGGGAGCAAATCAGTGTGAAGCTTGCAAAGCAGGACAATTTGTGGGGTCACTTCACCCTGCAATGTGAGTTTACTGTAGAAAGCATACAGTCAATAACAGTAAAAAAAGAACTATGAGATGCCAGCCTCACTAACACAAAACCAAACAGTTTCATGCTAAGTATTTGCTAACACCGTCAAATGACAGGAAACCTCAAATGCAGACACACTTCTGCATTTGAGAGTGGAGGAGTATACTACCATGTTCATGGCATCCTCACATTTAAATTGAGTGACACAGAAAAAGCTTGTTTACACCACTTATCTTAAGTCTCAAAATAAATAAGGGAGATAAAAAACAGAGAGATAGAAAGAGTTGACACTTTTGAATGGGTTGTCACCTCAGTCAGTCATGCCAGAAAAAAGCCACATACACAAGTAAATCTGCCCCTTAACTGTTATAAATTCACTGTAAACCATGGCTTCTTGGGGCTTATTGCTTTAATAAACGCTGACTATCAGTAGAGAACACTACAGCACGTATTAATAATCACTGTATATAAGCCAAACACTTTACACTTACCTGATATTCCCAAAAGAAAAAACACACACACACACAAAAACCTTAAAACTTAATTTTATCCACAGATTGTAACAACGAATTCTGGGAGCAAATCAGTGTGAAGCTTGCAAAGCAGGACAATTTGTGGGGTCACTTCACCCTGCAATGTGAGTTTACTGTAGAAAGCATACAGTCATATGAAGCTTTAGTTGAAATTATTTCCTGCCAATAAACAGACCACTCTGTCTCCACATTCATAATTATTATTTTTTAAATAATAATAAAAAAAATGCTTACAAAATTTGGTAACAAATCTGCCACACCAAATGCCAGTGATAATTCTGAATCTAATTCTGAACTATATATATACATTTTATATAATGCAGGAAAAAAGCCACATACACAAGTAAATTCCACTCACCCAACAAAACTTTGGCATCTTCTACATCAAAGTCTCCATCGCCATCAGCATCATATACTCCTCCAAGAGCACCTTTCATTGAACAAGGATAAAAGAAAATACTTGTGAAACGAGCAAGTAAAGATGCAGAGTAAAGAGGGTACAACACAGTAACACAGTAAACCAAATGCATTTCCAAACGTAATTTCTTGCCCCAGACCCTGTTTGTGCTTTTGTTGTACATCCTTTTACATCCACAATGGACCATGAGGTTGTTAAGGCTCATTCACACTGAGCATGACTTAACAGTGTACATCTCTGGTTTGGGCAATAAAACATTGATTCCTGATGGGTGGGAATTTTCTATTCTGTTTGTCCCCTCACAAATCAATCAGCAAACCAAAGACTAATTTGCACAAAACTAAAAAAAACATTTACATTTATCTCATGTTATTATGATCAATATTATGACAGACAGCTAGAATAACTAGATTAATTTATGGTTTATGACCCTCTCTATAACCTGGTGTGTGTATCATTACTGGTCCTACCATTTAATTAGAAGTTTTTATCAACCAAGCTATGCAACAAGATAATCAATATTTACACTTTGTGATCAACAGAAGTGTCTGATTCTGACAGAAAATGGAAAAGTTTGTTAAACTTTGCAGTTCATGCTATAGTTAAAATAAGGTCTTATATATAAAACATTCTATAGAAAAACCTTTTCTTACATAGTAAAACCTTGTGTTATTTCACACAGCCTTAACCCTAAGGCTGTGTGTCCACCAAAGAATTTTTAACCAGCTGAGAATGCCAGGAGCTCTACTGACAATGCTTAGCTGTGAGTGCAGACACATGCTTCTCCCAAGCATTCTTTTTCATAACAATATTGTGGTAGTCCGGGAACTCCATCTGGTGAAGAAATGAAAGCTCGGAGACAAGCAATATTAAGTTCTCCATTGGTGTTTAGTCATACAAGCAGGGTGTAACAGTTGGTCTGTGTTGTATTAGTCCCACCCCTCCTCCACTGTGATTGGCTAGCTGACTAAAAAGTGACAATGATGAGTGCTGCATTTTACCCAAAGGTGAATATTCTTGAACTCTCATCGGCGAGAAAAAAAATGCCAAGCACACAACACTTAGCATAAAATAAACGCTCAGCGCCTTGTCACGTTCCTGGCATTTAAAAAAATGTGGCGCTCTTATTGAAAACAACTGGGAAACAAAATACAGTAGCCTTGGGGAAAAAAAACACTTTGGTGGACATTCCGTCTAACACTCTTAAAGGTGCACTAAGCAATTTTTGAAAAACGCTTTTGACTGCAGTGTCGGACTGTGTCCCAAAACACACTTGCAGCCAATCAGCAGTAAGGGGGCGTGTCTTGTATAGAGAGAAGAGAGCACTCAATTTGAGTGTACAGGACGGATATTAGCAGATCGACTATAGATAGAAAGAACTGGAAGATAAAAAAAAAAAAGATGAAAATATCGGAGGAACAAAACATTTAAAAGAAGGGTTACGATCAGGCAAGAGGTAGGACCCACGTAAATATCGGAGCAGCTTTCCAGCGGTGGAGAGAACTCAAGGAGCGGGAAGGCCTAATCGAATGCCGAGGTTGCGTTGTTTCTTTGTGATAGGTGAGTAATGTTGATTTTGCATTGTTTCACACAACTCATCTGTGTTGGCTTTTGTTTGAATATGCGTGTGTGTCATCTTCGCTTGTTTCAACGATCGTCGTTATGCCAGGGTTGTGTACGTATGTGTGGGGTGGAGATTTCAAAATAGGGGCGAGGTCCTGTTGGGATATGGGCGTGTTTGTTTTGGTGCTTTCAAATATCAACATCATTTGGCAAAATTCGCTTAGTGCACCTTTAAGCACCTGTGGGGGATTTTGTAGAGACAAGTTGAGCAACACTGCCCTTTACAGGAGGGCATTTAAGGAGGTTGTCCTCCTGGAGTTAAATAGGACAGATGTGACAATTTGTTATGAACTTGTACACTCAATGCCAAGAAGGGAAGAACAGTATACTTAAAGTTATGAAGTACATACCAAGTACTAAAACATTGCACAGTTATTGTATTCAATCAAGGGTGTTTCTGCAACCCTTTATTTAAGCAATATAATTTACTATTTGTTTTATATTTAAATTTTGTCATCTTTCCATGAATTGTATTACTAATCATTAAGGGGAAAAAATAATACAAGAAAAAAATGAAGAAAAAATACAGGTAAAAAGTTTTTTTTTTTCCAGAAGGAGTGTTTTCAGGGGATCTCTCATATACACACACACTTTTACAATACTATAAAAAAAGTTGACGCAAACACTCCAGAGATCTGCATGAATCATTTAGGTGACAATCTGTTTGTTCAAAAAACTAATAATTTTAGCACAAAATGTGAGCAGTCTACATTCCTGCAAGACTGTTTTTAAAAAATAAAAAAAAACTTACCAACCACACTGTTGTAGTCAACTAGGTCAAACCACATGACACCCACAGACAGCCAAGCCCCCAGCAAAGCCAGCACCAACAGCCAGCTAAAGAAAGAGTTTCCCTCTGTCTTTTTTTCACTCTTAATGGCTGCATTTCCACCTGGAGAGTCTGGGAAGACACACATACAGAATCGGATATGAGATACTCAAAACTACTGTCTCTGTCAGAAGAAATCATTCTAAGTTAAATGCAAACTAAATGTACACTGAAAAACTGAATTCAGAATTAGAATTAGAAACATTCGTTTTTCAAAAATGCTAGTTAAAGAAATACAAAAAGCAATTATTTTAATGTAAAATAACCACAAAAAAAAAACACTGAAGTATTAATTCAACTGAAAATTCTATTATCATTTTCTTACCCTCATGTCATTCCAAATCCATAGGACTTTTATTCATATTCAGAACATTAATGATTTCCCTCACCCCATTTAAAAAAAAAAAAAAAATGGTACTATGGTTTGATAAATATGTGAATATGTGCTGAACACTTATCTTCTCAATAACAAAATAAACACAACAAAAATGAGTGGTAAGAAAACAGCAGTTAAAGGGGTCATATGATGTTGCTAAAAAGAACATTATTTGGTGTAGTTGGTGTAATGAAATGTGTTTATGCGGTTTAAGGTTCAAAAAACACATTATTTTCCACATACTGTACATTATTGCCCCGCCTTTCTGAAACGCGTCGATTTTTACAAAGCTCATTGGTCTGAAAAGCGAGGTGTGCTCTGATTGGCCAGCTATCCAGTGCGTTGTGATTGGCCGAATACCTCAAGCGTGTGACGGAAATGTTACACCCCTACCATACTGTGATGCCGTCTGGCCGGAGCGACGAGACAAAAACATTAAAACCCTTTATAAACGAGGCATTCGTTGCATCCAGTGGGGACATAATTGCGGATTATAATGACTTATACTGTCTTTTTACGCGTTGCATCGTGCCGCATAAACATAAAACCATGTCTGCATTTGTGATCAGAGAAATGACAAACAACAAGTGCTACTCTACACTGCTCAAAACTCG
>NW_015546026.1:465894-481048 GCF_001515605.1 Sinocyclocheilus anshuiensis | reverse complement strand
CGAGAATAAAAGTTACGCCTTCTTTCTTTGCGTGAACATTTGGGCGGCGTTATGCAAATCTTCCCACATCGTGAAATAGACATGTGGGGGCTGGTTAGAAAGAGCAGTTTTTGGTATCATATCAATGTGATCACACCAGTACAACCTGTTGAACATGCAATAATTTTATCCCTCACAGGCTAATTTTCACTCCTGCCAAAATGTAAATATTGCACTACCCTGATTAATGCTTGATGGATGAAGACAGGAAAGTTCAGCTAAGCACAAGCAGTCAGCTTCAAAGCTCAAAACACATGTATGCTGTGCTATATCCAGCTGGACGCTATGTCATATTCACATGTAAAATTAGCGTTGCCTGGTCTTTATTGGAGAAAATATTATTCTCAATATGTAAAGGCCATTTGATTAAGTGCACTGTTGGTTACAATGTTTACTTGCTTTTTATTCATGTTTTTGATCATTTTATTTTTGAAAAATAAAATGTGCTATGCTAATATGTTACTGAGCTGGGTGGATATTAGGAGTGGAACGGTTCGCAGAAAAAAAGCTAGGACCGCGGTTCAACTTAAATCTGACAACGCATCTGTAATATGGTTTGCTATAAATAACACGTAAAACAAACAGGGTTCGGCTAATATATGTTTCTGTTGATGGATGCGCATTCTGGCTTCCCAATACACTACAACAACAGCGATTAAAAAAAAAACGTGGACAAACCATTCACTCTTGTTCGAAGCGAATGCTGTATGCTGGAATATGAGCATTTATTCCGTCATCACCCGGGTGCTGATAGCGCGCGTGCACAGGTGAGATCTGAACAGCACACGTTGATATCGGTGTTTAAGCTAAACTCATTTAAACTTTGCTACTTGCCAGTTTATACATTTAAGAGCCAGAGGACGCGAGCTCACACACGCAGTGAGAAGATTTGTGCGTGCGCTCATCCGAAGCGCGCAAACCCGCACCTCAGAACGCACAGAAATATTAAGCTCTCTCTGAAGTATTGTATTTAAATGGACAGATTCACACAAAAATTATGTCAAAATGCCCGTCTTGGTAAGTATCCTATAGCAGACATAGCCGGCTGAACGTACTGTACTAGATCAGTGCATTCTCTTAAAGTGACAGCACTTTCTTAATATTAATCAAACAGCAACAACAAAGAAATCACTCACTGCTCTTGATTGAATAGCTTTTGTAACTTTAATAAAGATTAATCTTTAATTTATACAGTCAAATATGCAATGCTGTTTTACATTTCATTACTTTATTAAATTTCTGTACCTAAAAACTAATGTTAGAACTACCTAAAAAAACCCAAAAATCACTGTTTATTTTATTTGTATCTTTACTCTATTGTATTTATTTGCGCTGTTGCTTGTAGTTAGATAGATTATTCTTATTTTCTTTATTTTTATTTGACAGTATAGTTTTTGCCTAAACATAGCACATACCAAACTATACCGAAACCCTGACTCTAAAACTGTGATACAAACCGAACTGTGAGTAAGTTGAATCGTTCCACCCCTATATGTATATACACATATCTACCCATCTCTGTAACATATCAGCATCGGCCATTAAAAAAAAAACTATATCGGTCCACCTTTAATTTTATAGGTTTGGTACAACATGAGGGTGAGTACATGACATTGTTAATTTTTGAGTGAACTAACAAAACTAACAATTTAATATCATCTTGTTACATTTGTCACCCCTACTGGCACTATGGCGTTTTCAGTTCGGTAATAATAGCTCTTCTGGCATTGTGCACTTCTTATTCTATGAAAGTACCTGTAACGTCCTGAAATGAGGTCAAATGTTGAATGTAAAAAGCCACAGGGAATGGTTTACTCACAGAGGCAAAAACAAAGGGTTAAAAAATAACACGATCATATAACAGATTGTATTACACTTGACTGGCAAGGTCGTCTGTATGTTACATGCACATACAGACATGTGATCATACTCTTAACGGGTCTAATTTTCAGCCCAAACTATGAATGGGGAGTGGCTACATATATGTGGGTGTGACCTCACGAGGTCGACAGGGCCAGTGTAATTAGTATCACAATGATTAGTCAGTCCAAAACACAACCAATTATCAAACTATCAAACATACATTTGTTAAATGAAAACAATTCAAATGTAAAAATAATTACAAAAAGTTGTTACAACCAAAACTACAGTGGCATGTTATGAATGAACTACAAATGGCATGACATAAACAATTTAACAAGCTCACACTTTATGAAAAATGCAATACACAAACACACAAAAAGATGAACTTTAGACTTCATGCTCAAACCAGCACTGAGGTCAACAACCCCATGTGAAACGTTACACTATATCTGACAGATATAGGTTTTGCTCACACCACACCAGTAAAAGCACCAGCAAAAACAGCCAATGTCTAAACATGTCAGACTATACCTGTCATTTTGGCTCCATCTACACTGGTTTCACCCATGCTTGGAGGTTTCTAGTTTTTGCAAACTAAACTGCAAAAGAAAAGCAAAGCTCAATGCTCACATGAAGTACATCTCACTGGTTTAGCTGCAACACGATATATGCACAGTGCCTCCTGGGTATTTTTAGAGCTGCTGTACACACACCCTCTTTTGGACCTCATATGGAGACAACAGTTATAGCTAACACACACATACTAACACAATTGACCCTCCACTGAGCCCGCCTCCCTACGTTACTGTTTCATTTAAAGGGGTCATATGATGCTTTTTTAAAGATAATTATTTTGTGTATTTGGTGTAACAGAATATGTTGACATGCTTTAATGTTCAAAAAACACATTATTTTTCAAATACGGTACATTATTGTAGGTCCTCTATGCCCCGCCTCCTTAACTTTGATAAAGAATATCTCTTTGGTTTTGAGACTTTAGTCTTTGCAACTTCAGGGATCTTATCTATTCACGAACAGCTTGTAACACTCCAAAGAGAAAGGAAAACTTGAAATTGCATCATATGACCCCTTTAAGAAAAAAAGACTAGACCAAGCTGTAACTTTTATTAGATTTTTTTTTTAAATGTTAAAATAATTAACACCTAAACTGCACTTTGTAACAAAATGCTTAAAAACATCATGACAGTACCAAAATACAACCAGGCTAAATCTTCTATGGCACATTCTTGTAAAAATAATGTAAGATAAGAGTTGAAAATGTACAGAATGATGATGATGATGATGATGATGATGCATAGCACAAAATGTAAATGAATTAAAATTTTACATTTTACTATTTTTACCTGGGGCAAAACGATGTAAACATTTGAATAATGCAAGAATAGAGAACGTACCTTATTTTATATAAGACAAATGTTAATGAATAAAAAAATCTATTCAATTTTTTTTTATATATAAATTCTAACAGTGAAAACACAGACCTAACAAAACCAAATAATGTATGTAATGTATGTATTACATTAACTTTGAGATTCGTTAAACCTGACTTTTAAAGGGATCATGACATTATTTCTTTAAATAATTTTGATATATTACTCAAGGTTCACTTAATTGTTAATAAAGTTTAAAAACATTAAAGGGGTGGTTGATTGTGATTTCACTTTTTTAACTTTAGTTAGTGTGTAATGTTGCTGTTTGAGCATAAACAATATCTGCAAAGTTATGACGCTGAAAGTTCAATGCAAACGGAGATATTGTCTTTTAAAATGATGGCAGTTTAATGCCTACAGTTACGGCTGGTAGGGACTACAATGAGCTACTTCCCGGGTTGGTGACATCACAAAAACTGAAATTTACATAAACCCCACCCCCGGGAACATGCAACAAAAGGGGCGACGCCATGTTGCGCTGCTTTAGATATGAGGAAGTTATGTTGCCATGCAATTTTATTTAACTTGACATTTATTTATGCAGCAACACACCAATTTGAAGTATTTAGAAGACCCAGTATTTATAGATTTTTTCTTTTTTTTGGCTGTTTATATTCTCTAGGACAGTGTTGCCCAACCGGGGTGCCGTCTGTCGAGAGCAGGGGTGCCGTGTAAAAAAATCATTTTTTAATATTTTTAAATTGCTAAAATGTTCAAAAAAGCATCTATTATATAATATACATTTCTGATGTCGCCAATAATTAGAGATACACCGAAATTTCGGCTGCCGAAAATGAGTTAGGTGCCACAAGTTTGTTAAAATTTCCAAAGGGTGCCGCGACAAAAAAAAGGTTGGGAAACACTGCTCTAGGATGTATATTAGTGTAGTGTAAGTTGTGTTCAGAAGTGTTTAGTACAAGCCATAGGTGAAATGAGTGACTAAAACTTCTGAAAAGGCAAATCATGTAAGCCTGTTTAGCAGTCTGTAACCTTAACAGTTAAATCATTTGGTGTTAAATCACTAATGCCAAAATGTGAGAAAGATAGTGTCATGATCATAAACTTGGACATTTGGAGCATTAAGATGAACATCTGCCCTGGCTAGGTCACCTGGCTTAAAGGGATAGTTCACCCAAAAATGAAAATTCTGTCATTAATTACTCACCCTTATGTCATTCCAAACCCGTAAGACCTTCATTCATCTTCAGAATTATTTTATAACTCATCCGTTTAAATTATATTAAGCCTTAAAGTTCTGCATAATTAAGGGCGTGGCCACTTGAGTGACAGGTGGATTGCCGCTGCTGTCACCGCCGTCGAGCTAGGTGGGCGTGGTTTCAGCAACCAGCTCCCGCCTCTTTGCCCATTTTCGATTATCCAGGAGTGACGCGTGGTGACGTGCTGCCAAGATGGCGACGGCCAGCTCCACCCACTTTGAGCTTCAAAAACGCTTTTCAGAAACCTACGAGTGACATCACGGACACTACGTCCATGTTTTTATACAGTCTATGGTCGTGATACTCTCCAAAAGGGAGGCAAGCCACAGCAGACTGGATGAGGAGGAGAAGAACTGTTGAACAAAGTTGTTATTTTTGTTTTCTTTGCGCACAAAAAGCATTCTTGTAGCTTCGTAAAATTATGGTTGAACTACTGATGTCCTTACTACGTTTCTGGACCTTGATCGTGATAGTATCCTTGCTGTCTATGGGAGGGTCAAAGAGCTCTCGGAATGCATCAAAAATATCTTAATTTGTGTTCTGAAGATAAACAAAGGTCTTACGGGTTTGGAACGACTTGAGGGTGAGTAATTAATGACAGAATTTTCATTTTTGGGTAAACTATCCCTTTAAATATGATCAAACAACTGGGGGAAGCTTTTGAAAATAAGAGTGAGAAGCCGTTTCCTTCCTTTAATGAGTCTTTTATTTGTAGACTCATTACTCTAGTTTAATCTATGGGATAATGCTGCATATATTTGTCTATGGCACATTATTGCACTATACAGTATTTTGTTTCTATCGTTAGATGTGTCCTTATTTCTTGTATTATGATGCTATCAAAGATACTGTGTTTCGTTTCTCCCTGAAGCCACTGGCAGATGTTTTTATAGACAATATTCAACTGGAGACTACTCAAAAGTTGTATGAATCTATTCAAAGAAGGTTAGAAGCTGTATTAAATGCAAACTGTGCTAAAACACCTTAATAATGACATATTGCCTGTTTAACAGGTGTTCACGTTATTTTGTCCAACCCCTGTGCATTTATGTGAAATTAATTCTTGAATGAGGAAAAAATGCAGAGTGGGACTTGATTTTGTTCATTCGGACTGTTGTCATTTGCCTCTGAGTGGGAGAGACTCGTGAAGAAAGAAGACCGAAACCTTCAAGCGATTCACTTTGGCGTTGTGGTTAGAGAAAAACATGACAATGGAAGAAAACAGTGACTATTTAAAACAGCTATTTAAAACTTAATGTCATGGACATTTTATTGTACTTTACCTATTTAATTTCTAACAACTTTATTGTCATGATTGTGTTTTTGTCTAGTGGCATTAAATTTGCCTAAACGTTTAGGCCCACTGTGCCTGACACACTCAGTATGTACAGCTCTCTCCTACTGATGATGTTGATCTGAATTAGGTGTGTTCGATAAGAGACATACAAAATGTGCAGAGCGATGGGGCACCGGGACCAAAATTGAAAACCAGAAGCTGTTTTAGAAGCTATGTTTTATTTAAACAATGCTAGGCATGTTGTTTAAATGCCTGCAGTTTAGGGGTTCATTAATGGCACAATTTCATTATTTTATTAAATGTTTTAACTTTTGCTTACTTTTTTTTCCCCTGTTGATCATATTATTATTTTAGGCCTAGGTCATTCCTTCCAATCTAATGAAAGTTTCATTCAAATCAAGCTCAATCAAAATAAGGGTTTTCAGTCCAAATGAGTCAACAATGTGACACTAAAGGACTTTTTGGTTGCATGGAAACACAGTTAATGAAAACGTACTGACAATAAATATACTTTTCCTTTTTTTCATGATAAATCAATCAGAGTCGAAGATACGTACAACCCATAAGGAGCTTTGATTCCTCCTACTTGCCCTGTCTGCTTGGAGCCTGACTTAAACTCTGTCAGGATCTTTAAATCAGTAAAAATCACTGCAGAACATTTTAAACTCGTTATTAATAATGCATATGTCTAACTAAAAAAATTTGCCACAAGGTTTTTTTTTTTTTTTAAAGGCCATGGTAAGATCGTATGGATTTGTAATAAAGTAGTCTAGTACAACAGAAGTACTTTGGAGTAACATGTAAATGCCATGGTAGTGAATGATTACCACATTAAAGTATGGTAACTGTTACATAGCCTATATTAAGTAAGTTACCAATCAAATGCCATCGCTCTACTATAATGCTGTCACAGTTTCTGGTAAGAGAAATGCAATTCCGACAAGAACGTTACACAGTATCAGAAAGGGTGTGTATACTGCTTTCATCTTTGCAACCTTTGTCATTAAACATCCACCCCATTCCGTACGAAAAACATTCTCTCACTACTGCGCGGATAACACACTGAAATTGCTTGATCAAATGTAACACCTGAATTGTGAAATTTAAATAATATTGCGTAATAAAAAGCATCTGAACCTATGTATTTGGGCCCACATAAAGAACAATTTACTTGTATGAAACGAAATCTTAATTAACGTTACCTTTTCTGGCCTGGTTGCGAACCGTTTTCTTCTGCTTCATGATAACAGAGGGGAAAAGTTTGAAGAGGCTTGATAATGACTGGTTAATCTCACGATTTAAAAGTTCTGCATTTCTAATTGTGACTTGTGCAGAAAGCTCGACTTCCTCTTCTTCGGGTCCAATAGCAGATCGGTGTCGTAAGCACATACCGCCACCTACTGTACACTGGGCTCTTCTTCTTCTGTGGGTTTAATGGCGAGTTGCATTGGACTCTTATCAGCATGAAAATACTTTATGGGCGCTTCTCAAACGGAAGGCTGCATGGCTAGAGTCATGCTCAGCATTAACGCTTGAATGAGACAGTCTAGTAAGTGTGGATGGATATGAAACAGAAATACCATTAAAATTATAATTTGAAGAATACTTATTCAAAATCTTTATATTAACTAGCCTTACAACCGAACAGTACAGACAACCGTCTGTGGTTTCTCAGTGGTTTACATTTATGCACAGTTTAGCAGTATGATTAACTTACAACAACAACAACAACAACAACAAAAAGAAAACAATGCTTTATTTTCCAAAACCTTTTTTTTTTTTTGTCTGAGGTTTGCAAGAAGGTTGCTCTTCAGGAGCAAGGTTGAAGATCCCTAGTGTAATGAATGCCTGATGAAACACTAGGGTCAGTTGTGGAAATTCCACTCGCCCAGTAGGAGTCAGTGCTGTATTTTTAGTGTCTTATGTTCATTTGTCATGTAGCTACATGTGATATTATGCCTTGGCTTGCAACCTTAAAAATGTGGTTTGTGTATTGAACACTAATTTAAATATATGACCAAGGCAACATTATCTAGCTGGCTATTTTATATTTTGTCAGAATTGCAAGATGTTTCATGAAGACAGTTAAGACATATTTTATAAGCATCAACAAATAAGTATTGCTTTTGACTGTATGCCACTGTTTAGCTATAAAATTATGAATTTATAGCTGTCTTTGGAGTTATATTAAAACGGTAGAATTTATAATGACTATTACTATTATAATTACTATAGCAATTTAAAAATCGAATTATTTTATAAATGTAACAATAGAATTATCTTATATTATTATTATTATTTATTTATTTTTTACACTTATGGACAGAAAAATATGTTGCTAAAAATAAAATGCATAATTTTATTTGGAACCAGTGAAAATAATAGATTTTTCAGTTGTAATTCACAGCCTGACACTGTCTAAAGAGGCTTTAGATCAGGGGTGTCCAAACTCGGTCCTGGAGGGCCGGTGTCCTGAAGAGTTTAGCTCCAACCCCAATTAAACACACCTGAACCAGCTAATCAAGCTCTTACTAGGCATACTAGAAACTTGAAGGCAGGTGTGTTGAGGCAAGTTGGAGCTAAACTCTTCAGGACACCGGCCCTCCAGGACCGAGTTTGGACAGCCCTGCTTTAGATGAACATGTAATAGCAAGATAGCAAAACAATGTGCTGCAAAGGTGTAGTCCTATCTGCAGAGACACCAAGAAAAAAAATAAAGTTTTGGTGAGGAAAGAAAACTACTCTTTTGTTTTAAGTACCAAACCACACAGGCCACACAAACATAAACAATGTAAAGAAGAGCAACAAGAAGAATGCATGGGCACAAAACTGTTCTGCAATTATAACTCTTAAACATAAAGTCGTCACATAATTAATCTCTGAATTCTGTACTGTTTTTTTATACCATAACTATCTTCAGCAGTGCATAGTTTTTTTTTAATGGCTTTTAGAATGTAATTTTAACAGCATTATCATTATGACTGATTTACAGCATCAGCATGCTGTAATGCATGTTGATGATAATTCAGAATGCTTTTTTGTGAGATATTATGTTGCGAGAAATTGAAATAAGCTTCAGGCTTAACAAAAAATATCTAAAGATGAAGGAGATGAATTAAAGGCATCACCCAACAATGAAAATTTGTCAACATTTACTCATCTTTATGTTGTTCCAAACCTTATTCTAAACCTAAGGAGATGCTAATCAGAATATTCACACTACAGAATAAAATGAGGACATGAATGGGGACAGAGTACTTCAAGTCAAAAAAGCACTATGAATATGTCATAAAACTAAACCATATGACTTGTGTGCTGTAAGTCTTCTGAAGCTAAACAATAGCTTTGAATAAGAAAACATACTGATGCTTAAGTTGTTATTTGCTGAAAATTTTCTCCACTGCAGCTCCCTATTTGCATTCATGTATATATAATTATGAAGTGTGAAGACAAGTCACACCAACTTTGACATTAATGATGCCAAACTGCATAGGTTGTTGCGTGTGTTATGATTGATCGTGATGAACCAGTTTTAATATGCAAAAGTGTGAATGACATTTGACAGCTATGGCAGAGGGGAGGATTAGTGAATTTAATCAGTGCATAATGACTTACATTCTAATGTGTTCCACACTATATTTGCCTTCATATGAGTTAGAATATAGCACAGTAAGTTGAATAAATTACTTTACTTTCATGGTTTCCTTTACTTTTTAGGTTCAAAAGCATCCAACCCCACTTTCAGTGTAAGGAAAAGAGCAGTGTGAACATTTTGCATATGGCCTAACATTTTCTTTTGTGTGATACGTCAGAAAGGCATATGGGTTTGGAACAACATAAAGGTAAGTAAATGATTACAGAACTTGTCATTTTTGGGTACACTATTAATTTAAAGGAAAAACTGAAACAAATATCTCTCGTGTTATCCTTGCTTTGTCTTTTGTTGCCCGACAATAACTTAAACGTACATAAACATACTTAAAATCACATGATTGTGGACACACAACTAAACTTGTGCTCCAAACAAAATGTGAGCCCTCCAAAAGCTGTGGCCAAATCATCCTCAGCTGTACAGTTTGATCCAAACGATCTCACACCTCAGGAATAGAATGGTCCATTAGTGACTTTACAATACTGCTGGACATCCTGCAGCGAGAATAATAATGTTAAGAATACATTTGTGAGACGCAATAAAAGAAGGGAAAAAAAAGATACTTTCAGTAAAGTTGCATGAATAGACTGCTGATTGACATTGGGTTTTGTCCGCCCGCGGTTTATTTTCCATACCTTTTCATCATGTGTTCAAAGATGACCACTGGCATCACAGTTACCGTGACAACTCCTCTGCTGGAATTAAGAATGTCTGTGATTTGGGAGTCCTAATCAAAGAGATGAAAAGAGAAGAAAGTATCTTAAATTGAAATCAAGTGCTTTACAGGGCCATGGTGTGATTTAAGAGAGACAGCAAAAGAGAAAGAAGGAAAACCAACAAATGCAAAATACTGATGTCATTTACCTTCAGTCCGATTATATTCTGACCATTGATCTCACAGATCTGATGATCAGTAAGGAGGCCGTTACGTGCAGCTGAGCTGTCTTTTACTATTGAGGTGATTCGACCCTTTTTAAAAAGAAAGCCGAGCTGCCCGTTCATGTCCTTGTGAAGAGTAACAGTTCGCTCCAATGGCCTGCAAACAGTAATAGTATTTTCAGTGCTGGTTTATAATTGCATAATGAACATGTATTTGATAGTATACCAGGCAAAAATTTTTCTTTTCATTTTTCAAAATTTTGCCGGGGTGTCCTTTGCAGGCTTTCCTTTGCATTTTCTTGTATTGCATCCTTGAATCCTTTCCCATATATGTAATGGTATTTCAAACCACCTGTCACAGAGATATGGACACAGACAGAGTGAACTCAACAGGGTTTATTGGCAGATGAGATTATACAAACACAAGTGTTGTAGTTCCTTGATAGAGGATGAAAATGGCCAGGACTGGTCGGTGGAGACCTTCCCGGCCCATCTGCACTCTGAAGCTGAGGTTATATCTGAAAAAACTGGCCTGAAGGCCGATGGAACTCACACTTTCTCAACCCAGACAGTGTTTGCAGAGTTTTTCCAGTACAAGAGTTAAATGGTAGCAATTTTCGGAGCCTCATTCTTGGAGTAGCCAAGGATATCATTGATACAGATGATGATGATGATGAAGTAATGAAGATACTCCTGGAATACCTCATTCATGAAGCCTTGGAACATGGAGGTAGAGTTGGCCAAGCCACACGTCATTATTCAATGTTCATAGTGGTCGGTGGGAGTGACAAATGCCGTCTTACACTTGCCTCCCTTCTGGATCTGAACGAGGTTGTAAGTGCTACATAGGTCCAGCTTGGTGAACACCAATGCTCCTTGCAGCTGTTTCAGGATTGCCAGGACCAGGGGAAGACGATATCAGAATTTGATGGTGATGTCATTGAGGGTGCAGTAGTCAATGTATGGCCTCAAGCCAAACAGAGGAAAATGGAATAGGCAGGGAAAGTTGAAGAGTGGATGTAACCCTGTTAGAGTTCCTTTACACACTCCTCCATGGGAGTCAGAGACTTCCTAGGATGATATCTGATGTTGAGCCCTCCAGAATCAGGAAGGTGATGGTTTCAGAGTGAAGGCATCCAATGTGCAGATTGATCAGAGCAGTGTGGTGATACAATAAAGGCAGTCTATTTACAATTTTCTGTTGTCATTTGGCTTGGGAGAGTCAGAAGGAATTCATCTGCTTAGGCTCCTCGAAAGGCTCTGGAGGGTGTGATGAGCAAGCCATGGGCGGTGACTGCTGGGCTGTCAAGTTGGTGACTGCTTTGCGATGGGAGGCACAGATGAAACACAGTTGAATGAATTGCTCCAGCCCATAACATCATTGTGGGTGGTGAGATACAGCCAGAGAGAGGGCTCCAGTACCGGTTCAGAAGGTCCAGAAGTGCAGCGCATAGTCAGTTATAGAGGAATTTCCTTGACACAGACGGTACAGTTATTCAGATTGCCTGGCTGCGTGAGTAATTGGGTGACCGGGTCTGGTT
The DNA here is from genome assembly GCF_001515605.1 of Sinocyclocheilus anshuiensis. Lineage (NCBI taxonomy): Eukaryota > Metazoa > Chordata > Actinopteri > Cypriniformes > Cyprinidae > Sinocyclocheilus > Sinocyclocheilus anshuiensis. Next base: position 469,109 of record NW_015546026.1, on the reverse strand, counting down.
TGTAGATGGTTCAACTGCAGAGTACTTCCAGAGAGCAGAGAGATGACAAACACAATTTTGTCTCAAACCATGGGAAAGCACTGTTACTGCATCTTTAACTGGAGCAAACAGTGAAGGAGAAAGTTACTGCAATTCTCTGTCACTCCCGATTAGGGGACTGGAGTGACCTGGCGTAGAACTGTGGTGCAGCAAGGGAGATGGATGTGAGGTAGATGAGAAAGTGGTCACATTTTGGCTTTAGAATGCAGTGGAGCAGCGAGAGTTTGACAAAGCTGCTGCAGTGAAAGACGTTGTTGTGCACATAGTGATGATTGTCTGGTCTTCTATCATGGAGAGACGAGCGCAGCAGTGATCTCAACAGGGTTTATTGAAAGGCATGAGAAGATACAGATGGGTGAAAAAGAGGAACACAAATCAACCAAAAACTTAACTGCCGGTAACAAAAGATGCTTTCACAAGTTTTTGAAAAGGGGCTTCTGAAATGTACCAGCTTTTTGGCGTGTTCCAATTTCCAATATTTGCAAAACAGCCTTTTTTTTCACTTTAGAAATGTTGCTAAATGTTATATTTTTTGTAAAATTTTTGAAATGTCAAAGTTTTGGCTGCATGACCTTTGAATATAGGGACAGAAATCTCTCAAGTTTCATTAAAAATAACGTTAACACTTTCTATGAAGCCCATATTTATAACACATTATAAGGGTATTCTTAGGGCATTATAATGAATGCATAATGCATTATAAAAGACCTTATAATATGTTATATCATCTTATAAATAATCATAACAACAATTATAATACATTATAATGCTTATGCATTTGTGGTTATGTTTTAAGATTATGATTATTTATAACACACAATGAACACCATATAAAATCTATTTTTACATTTATAATGGACTATATATGTCACGAATCCTGTCCATGGACTTCCGTTCGATTGCCACCAGAGGTCACCGTTACATTGACTCTCGCACTAAACAAACTGTTACACATCACCCTGGACTACATTTCCCATGCTCCATTGCACTAATCACAAGCTCATCTAAAACCAATCACACCCAGCTGCTACCAATAACACACACTATATAAATCAGTCTCACACCACCATTCAACACCGAGTATTGTTTGCGTTTATCGCTCTCCTAGTGGTAGCACATTACGGAGCCAGTTTCCTGCCCTAGTTCCTAGTCCTTAGTTCCTAGTCCTTACTTCCTAGTCATAGCCTTGTCTTGCCTTGCCTGCTTTCCCTTGTTACCTGATTATTGCCTGTTTATCTTGGATTAACCCTTTGCCTGCTGTTTCGGACTGTGTTTGCACCTCGCCGGGACCCGGACTACATATCCCATCATCCATTGCACTGATTGCACACAGCACTGATTGCACACAGCTGTAACCAATCACATATTCACTATAACACTCACTCAAACAACCATTCAGGGCCGAGTATTGTAAGCGCATATCACTCACCTAGCGATAGCTACTTTACGGAGCCAGTTCCCTGTCCTTGTTTAAGTATTTAGTTCTAGTTTCCATAGTCTAGTCATAGTCTTGTCTTGCCTGCTTTCCCGTGTTACCTGATTATTGCCTGTTTCTCTTGGATTAACCCTTTGCCTGCTGTTTCGAACTGTGTTTGCACCTCGCCTGGACTCTAGCTCGTGTTATTGGATAACCCCTCGTGTTTAGCCTTCTGGATATTGTTAGCCGCTGATCAACCACGCCCGTTTTGGATTACTCTTCTGTCTTGCCCTTAATATACCTGTTTGCCATTGTTTGACCCATGCCTGTTTCATGACCACACCCTTTAATAAAGCCTTGCATATGGATCCGCACATCTCACGTCTTGTTCGCCCTGTAACAATATATCTTGACATTGTTTATTTAAGATCTGCAAAGTATCTTACTACATATTTTAAGTGGTTAGGTGTGGAGTGTTATTCGAGTGTTCCCTGTGAGGCTAATATTAATTTTGATGTGAGCTAGTTAATAATTTCATCTGAAAAAAAAAAAAAAGCAATGTTTATATGTTAGGTTACATTTTATTCATAAGATATAACATATTATAAGGGTTTTTATAATGCATTATGCATTCATTATAATGCCTTAAGAATACTCTTATAATGTATTATAAATATGGGCTTCATAGAAAGTGTTACCAAAATAACTTATTCTGTGTTTTGAAGATGAATGAAAGCCTTATGGATTTGGAGCGACATGAGGGTGAGTACAGATAAGTGAATCTTCATTTTTGAGTATCCCTTTAACGAAAGAGGTTTGTTGCAACTGCCTGATGAGCCATGACACTACAAACCTACTTCAGTGAAATACTAGCAATAAAGTTCTATTTTGTCAGAATATGAAGTTAATTGTGAATGGTTATGTCATCTAAAACAAACAAATAAATAAAATCATATGCAATGTATATCTGTGTATTTTCTATAATTTTCTATTTGGATAAAAAGCCAAATTTTATTTTCTTTATTTATTAACAGAAATGTTATTTCACATCCTGCCAGTGTTGTCCAACAAACAATGTGCATATTGAAGGCTATGAAAATAAATACACTAAATGTAAACAAACAGGCTATGCCTACATGTATATTGTGTAAAATATATAATGTTTAAAAAAAAGTTGAAGTTGAAGTTAAAAATCGCTAGATAAAAATAAAAACATTTTTAGATTTACAAAACAGTTCCATTCTGTATGAATTATAAGCTTGTTTCCCCATGGGGACCTAAAAAATATCCCCACAAGGTCAAAATGTACTGGTATTACTATACTTATGGGGGCATTTGGTCTCCATAATGTATGGCAGCGGTTCTTAATCCTGGTCTTAGTCACCCCCCGCTCTGCACATTTTGTATGTTTCTTCGCTTCAGAGGTTTTTTGTTCCATTCGACTGTAAGTGCCCTGTGAAGTGGACATCACAGGATATTCCGCCATGATTCCTGTTCGAAAGGAGTGTATATGTTCCATTCAATGGGCACTAAAGTGCACGGGACATGTCTATTATGCAAAACTCATGATTATGGTTAAATAACCCTTGACAGTTCTGTAGTAAGTTTTGTCTGTTTATGAAGATGTTGCAGGCACCGATGTAGCACAAATCCACGTTCTTAAAGCGATAGTTCACCCAAAAATGAAAATTTGATGTTTATCTGCTTACCCCCAGGGCATCCAAGATGTAGGTGACTTTGTTTCTTCAGTAGAACACAT
>NW_015546026.1:442381-465483 GCF_001515605.1 Sinocyclocheilus anshuiensis | reverse complement strand
GATAGACTGCAACGGTTGGACTTAAAAATCATCAAATGTGTTCTACTGAAGAAACAAAGTCACCTACATCTTGGATGCCCTGGGGGTAAGCAGATAAACATCAAATTTTCATTTTTGGGTGAACTATCCCTTTAAGTAAAGTAAACTTCAGCCAATTTTCCGTGTGCAGGGAGTAGAGAGTAGTGAACACTGTGTAGGGCCCATGTCAGTCGGAACACAGTTAATTCATTGGGGCTCTCTTCTAAAGAGCTGGTGATTTTAATCAGGTGGACTAAGCATTAATCAAGGATTAAGAACCACTAAAGTAGGGAATGCCAGTGCACACACACACACATACACACACAAAATGTTAACTGGTAAGAGGAACACACATTCAATAATCTGAGCATAGTAATTGTAGTGTACATTTGACTTACCCCATTACCAGGGACATAGTCGGGGCAACATGACCCTCATGGGCCAAACAAATTCATTATGTACATTTACTACTGAGGTGAGAAAAAGCACTGCTAAAACTCCCTGTGGTAAGAGATATCTAGGACTTAATTGGTATTTTCCATCATTGAGCATTTTAATGAAATGCAGTTTATCTAACAGTAGTATTCAGGTAAAAATGCTATAACCATTCAATAATCAAATGTAAAACAGAACACTACATAGTCTTTACTGTATGAATAAAATATACATTCATCCTTATTAAAGCTACAAAAGTCATTCAGTCAAGAGCAGTGAGTGACTTTCTCTTTTTCTTTTTTGTATGATTAACATTAAGGACACAGGACATAAGAACATAAAAACCCGCTGCTGTCACTTTAAGACCTAATGTACTCATCCAAGATATTGATACTGAATCACAACTGTTTACATTCACTTAAGACATAACCGACTGAATACCTAAATATTCACCCAGACTGACATTTTTTAATTTATTGTGTATGTTTGACCATTAAAGCACAATAAGCCATGAAAAATACAACTCAAATCGGCAGCCCTATGCTTTGGGAAGCTTTCAGTGTGTCAGACAGCACAAGTACCATACTGAGGTTTTTTTATTGCCTATATTGCTTAATACCTTTTATTTTCTCATTCATGCATTTTGAATGGGCCCTGCATTCCCCCTCTCGCGAGGAGGGATCAGGTGAGTGTTACACTTCACACCCAGACCTCGCCCTCTGCCATCACAGGCGTGGCCGTCAAAGGCCCCGGGCCGGGTCCCTGTGTTCCACCTTGCTGCCCCACCGCGGGTACGTTGGTGGCTCTGTTGGTTCCATTGGCACGGTGGTCTCAGAAATCGCAGTCCAGCTGGCGAAGGGTGCGATAGAACCGGACCCTCCAGCCGATATGAGGACGTGCCCAAGAAGAGCGGTGGGTTACGACCAATCTTGGACCTGCAAGTTTTGAATTGCGTGCTTCACAAGCTGCCGTTCAAAATGTTGACGCAGAAACACATTTTCGAGTGCATACCTCCCCAAGACTGGTTTGCAGCGATCGACCTGAAGGACACATACTTTCATGTCTCGATCCTCCTGCGACAAAGGCCATTCCTGCGTTTCGCCTTCAAGGGTCGGGTATATCAGTACAAGGTCCTGCCCTTCGGGCTCTCCCTGTCGCCCCATGTCTTCACCAAAGTCGCGGAGGTGGCCCTTGTTCCCTTGAGAGAACAGGGTGTTCGCATCTTGATGACTGGCTCATACTCGCACAGTCTCGTGATCAGTTGTGCGCACACAGGGACGTGGTGCTCAGACACCTCAGCCAGTTGGGTTTTCGGGTCAAGTGGGAAAAGAGCAAACTCGTGCCAACACAGAGGATCTCTTTTCTCAGAATGGAGCTGGATTCAGTCAACCAGACAGCACGCCTTACCCAGGAACGTGCTCAGTCGGTGCTGAACTGCCTCAAGACTTTATCAGGCAGGACGGCGGTCCCACTGAAATTGTTTCAGAGGCTTCTGGGGCATATGGCTGCAGCCGCTGCGGTAGTTCCGCTCAGTCTACTCCATATGTGACCACTTCAGCACTGGCTCCATGGCCGAGTCCCGAGGTGGGCATGACTACGCGGCACTCACCGGGTTCAGATTACACCGGCCTGTTGCAGAACCTTTAGCCTGTGGTCGGATCCTTCATTCCTTCGGGCAGGAGTGCCCCTGGAACAGATATCCAAGCATGCGGTGGTTTTCACAGATGCCTCGGCCACCGGCTGGGGAGCCATGAACAACAGGCACGCAGTGTCAGGGGTGTGGACGGGTCCCCAACTGCGTTGGCATATCAATTGCATCGAGTTGCTGGCAGTGCACCTTGCACCTGAGCCGCTTCAGAGGGTGCCTTCGGGGCAGGGACGTACTGGTCCGCACGGACAATACTGTGACTGGTGCGTATATCAACCGGCAAGGCAGTTTACGCTCCCGTCGCATGTCGCAACTTGCTCGCCACATCCTCCTCTGGAGTCAGAAGCATCTGAGGTCCCTTTGTGCCATCCGCATCCCAGGAGTGTTCAATTGAGCAGCACTTCCAGGTGGAGTGGAGACTCCACCCCCAGGCGGTTCAGCTGATCTTGAGATGGTTCGGAGATGCTCAGGTAGACCTGTTTGCATCTCCAGAAACCACCCACTGCCAGTGGTTCTACTCCCTAACCGAGGCAACGCTCGGCACGGATGCATTGGCACACAGCTGGCCCTGGGGTCTGCACAAATATGCGTTCCCCCCAGTGAGCCTACTCGCACAGACGCTGTGCAAGATCAGGGAGGATGAGGAGCAGGTCTTGTTAGTGGCTCCATATTGGCCCAACAGCACCTGGTATCCGGAACTCATGCTCCTCACGACAGCCCCCCTCTGGCAGATTCCTCTGAGGAAGGATCTGCTTTCTCAGAGATGGGGCACCCTCTTGCACCCGCGTCCGGACCTGTGGAAACTCCATGTATGGTCCCTGGATGGGACACGGAGGTTCTAGGTGACCTACCCCAGAAGGTAGCGCTCACTATCACTTCAGCACAAGCACCGTTCATGAGGCAGGCCTATGCTTTAAAGTGGAACCTGTTAGTCGAATGGTGTTCCTCTCACCGAGAGGACCCCCGGAAATGTTCGATCAGTGCCGTGCTTTCCTTCTTGCAGCAAGGGTTGGAGCGTAGGCTGTCCCCCTCCACCCTTAAGGTTTACGTTGCTGCTATCTCCGCACACGGTGAGGAAGCACGACCTGGTCGTCAGGTTCCTTAGGGGGACCAGAAGGTTAAATCCTCCTAGGCCCCCCTCCTTACCCCCTTGGGATTTAGCATTGGTGCTAAGAGCCCTAAAAAACTGCTCCATTCGAGCCTTTGGAGTCAGTCGAGTTGAAGTTTCTCTCCATGAAAACCCTACTCCTGACTGTATTGGCCTTGATTAAGAGGGTGGGGGACCTGCAGGTATTTTTGGTCGACGAATTGTGCCTCGAGTTTGGGACAGCTGACTCCAGTGCAACACTGAGATCCCGGCCCGGCTATGTGCCCAAGATTCCTACCACTCCCTTCAGGGACCAGGTGGTGAACCTGCAAGCGCTGCCCCTAGAGGAGGCAGACCCAGCCCTAGCTTTTCTCTGTCCTGTACGTGCACTGTGGCAGTACATGGATAGAACTCAGAGCTTTAGGTCCTCAGAGCAGCTCTTTGTCTGTTACGGAGGACAGCAGAAGGGGAAAGCTGTCTCCAAGCAGAGGATGGCCCACTGGATAGTGGATGCCATCACCTTGGCCTGTGAGGCACAATGTGTGCCCTGCCCACTCAGGCTGCATGCTCACTCCACTAGGGGTGTCGCATCGTCCTGGGCGCTGGCTCGTGGTACCTCACTAGCAGATATTTGTAGAGCTGCGGGCTGGGCGACTCCTAACACGTTCGCTAGGTTCTATAGCTTACGTGTCGAACCGGTTTCCTCCTGTGTTCTCACCTCAATCGGGTAGTGGCACTGAGAGGCCCAGTTCAGAGTCGGCTTGTGGCGTTCATAATGCCTAGTTCTTCCGAGAGCTCCCTAACCAGGCAAACCCTGTCGAGTCCTCCAGCACTCAGGCGGCCGGATGTGGCGGAGCGTCCAGTGCCAGGCCTTTCATCCAATGAATTCCTGAAATCTGGTGTGAGGCTAGTGCGTGAGTGACCCTGTTGGGATCCCATAAGTGTATTTCCACGGTACAGTTACTAGGGCTGTGTTTCCCCTGGCAGGCTATGCTCTGCCGTCTCTAGATGATGCAGCCTGAGCCATCTCAGAGACTTCCATGTGCAATAGGACCGTTTTGGGTTACTCCACATGAGTAAATGTCACTCCACCCCCTCTGGGAGAAGGTGACTCCGCAGTGTGCCTCTTCCAAGTAGGAAGGGCACACTTTCCCAGTGTTATCCAAGTCCTACTGTTTGGGTTGCTTGAGGAACAGCAGTAGTCGACCTTCTCTGTGTAGAGCCCGTTCCTATCGTCTGCCTTATAGGAAGGTTCAGGAGGCATACACAGGGCACTGGAGGGGGCAGCACCTGTGGCGCGTTGGTAGGGATTCCCAATTCGTCGGTCACCGATGTGACGTCGAGAGTGACCGAAAGGGAATGTCTCAGTTACATTTGTAACCCTCATTCCCTGAAGGAGGGAACGGAGACGTCACGTCCCTTCGCCACAGTTGCTGTACCGCCACTGAGGTGCCGGGTCCCTGGCTCGGCTCCTCAGCGAAAACATGAATGAATGCAGTGCACCTGCTGCCTCTTATACCTGTGCGGGTGTGGCAGCCAGATGCGAATTTCGCATGCCAATGTCCATTAGCTCGTTTAGTTACACTTGAAGTGGATTGGTCTCTCTTGCGAGATTCCCCAATTCCTCGGTCACCGACGTGACATCTCCGTTTCCTCCTTCAGGGAACGAGGGTTACAAATGTAACCGAGATGTTATCTTTTGCTGTAATACTGTCAAAACCCAAAAGGTTTACATATAGACTCAATTGGTTATGTCTAAAATGAAAGTAAACAGTTGAGAGAAAAATGGATACTTGCCTGTATTATTACATGAGTGCAGGTCTTAAAGGGACGGTACTAGACATGCTAACAACTGTCATTAAAGGGATAGTTCGCCCTAAAATTTAATTTCTGTCATTATTTACTCACTCACATGTTGTCCCAAACCTGTATTAATTTCTTTCTTGTGCTGAACACAAAAGAAGATATTTTGAAAAATGTGGGTATCCAAACGTTGCTGGCCCACATTGACTTTGATAGCAGGAAAAAAATACTATGGAAGTCACTGGGGACCAGCAACTGTTTGATTACCCACATTCTTCAAAATAACATTTATGTTCAGCAGAAGAAAGAAACTCATTCAGGTTTAAAACATCTTTTGAGTGAGTAAATGATGGTATAAAAATAAAACACTATGACAGCATTGACAGACAGATGACAGAATTTTTACTTTTGGGTGAAATATTCCTTTAACGGGGTCATCGGATGCCCATTTTCCACAAGTTGATATGATTCATTAGGGCCTTAATGAAAAGTCTATAACATACTTTGGTTAAAATGTCTCAATGGTAGTGTAAAACAACACCCTTTTTACCTTGTCAAAACAGCTCTTTTCACAGCAAGCCGTTTCAGTGCATTTCCCTTTAAATGCTAATAAGCTCTGCTATCCCTGCCCCTCTCCCTCCGTGGGGTGATGCGTGGTTCTCTGAGAGACTGTAAACTTTAGCCACATTCATCGTGAAACTTGCTATCTAGCACATTATTAGGAAAGGTGATTTGCAAAATTCATTAAAAAACGTATACTCACTTCTGGTGGTGAAGCTGAATCATGAATGATTTGCACGAACATAAACGCATTTAGGCAGATCAGGGGACGCATTCCCTTCAAAAACAAACATACTTCACTGCGTCTTCAGTGGCTCAGATGTCGGGAGTAAATGACGACTGCTATGTTCATTATTACATCCAACAACAAAACATCTCAATCACTTAGGAGACATTCTTGTCTACAACTGCTCCGGCGTCGAAACAATGGCGGACTGATGACAGCTCACTCAGGGCAGGTCTAAGGTAAAACGCTAGCATCAATCAACAATCGTGGGAGGGGCCTGGGTCTGTGTGACGTCACACAGCCAAAAATCTGAGAATGACTTGATTTGAAAAAAGGGATATTATTTCTCTGGATTAAAAAAAAAAACACTGGGTGGATTTTTATCATTATAGGGTGGTTGTGTACACACACTGCCAACACACATTTCAGTTCAAATAACATGTAAAAGTGAATTTTGCATCCGATGACCCCTTTAATGTTAATAAAACAACAAAACACAGAGAAAAATCACTCACTAGTCTTGACTGAAAAACTTTAATGCAGTTGCTTTAATAGGAATCAATAGTGTTTTAGTTTTATATTTGTTCATTCAATTTCTTGAATGCTCTGGCTAAATACACCTATTGTACCTGAAAATAAAACACTGTTTGTTTTATTTGTATATTATGTGTATTTGTAATGTGTATCTTTGTTCTTATTTTTTAATGACAAAGATTTTTATCTTCGCCCACTTTGGCCTACATATCTGTCATTCTTTTTTATATTTTGTTATCTTGTAAGGCTTTATCTTTATAACAGGGAAATTAGTTTGGTTGTACTGCTTAGACAGCTTGCAAAATAGTAAAACCAACATGACAAAGAATGGTGATAAAATTGTGAATCGTGATATTTCTAAAAAAAAAAAAACGTGATATATTTTTGCCATACTGCCCACCCCTACATCAGCTACCGATGCAGTGAGTCGTTCCCTATTCAGGAGATCAGGGTTACATATGTAACCAAGATCTCTTTCAGAAAACTTAATAAACATAGACAGAAAAAAAATGTTAAATAGCATATGGATGCTTTTTGGATTATGCTATTTCTGCATTAAAAAGTAGTTAAACTGTCACAGCCGATGGTCTTGTGGGCAGCACCCTGACACATAACATGGTTGTGCTCCTGGCGACCTAAGTTCAAGTCCTGTTTTTTATGATTAATTTCCATCTTCCACATTATTTTCTATCAAATTTATACTTATACTTACTTTATACCAAAAATAAAGTAGCTGGGCTGTCAGAGCCATAGCCTGATACTTTCACGTATCGTGTAACAGTGCTTGGTGTATACCCGAGCTTGAATTCTGACTCAAGGGCTTTTCTCATTCCCCTCTCTCCTGTTATTACTGTGGCTAAAATTCAGGCCTTGGCCAAAAAATTAATTGGCTTATACAGTTTGACAAATTAAAATTCTTTTGACAACTCTTTTCACGAGTGTCTCTAATACCTACATACTTTTTAGTATTAACAATGGTTTACAACAATAGTTGCTGTACAGTTGTAAGGCTTAAACTACATACACACACCCTCCTGTGTCTGATCTCTTCATGAATAATTCATGACAACCTGATCCTCATAAATTAAACATCATTGTGCGGAGTATTTGAAACCTGCAAAAATGCTCTATGTATGATGTGATGTGTGTGTGCATGTGTGTGTACCTGTCTCGCACAGCCAAAGTGATCTTCTCTGGGTTGGCATTCTTAAGCTCCTTATGTGCATTATCACTACTCCAGCCGGCACATGATTTGCCATTGATCTGCAGAATCTGATCACCAAAGCGCAGCCCTGCCAGTGCTGCAGGAGTGTTAGCCTGCACTAATTGCACAAACACGCCCTGAAACACACATTTGGAAATGTTAATCAGAGATTACCCATTATACTTTTGAGGTGTAATGTTATGATGTGAATGTGGATGTCATTCATTAAAACATAGAACACAGAAATTATTCAAATATATAAATGTTTGATACATTTTTCAGCTAAAAACTGCAGACTATTGACATGTTGCAATAGATTCTCTCTTGTTGGATTGTTAGATTAATAAATTATATTAATTCAAGTTTAAAAGTTAAAGTATTTATAACATCAAATAAATACATTATCTATGACTTTGAGGCGGAGGCCAATCTTCCCATCCATGTCTTTGCACAGCACCACCTCCCGTACACCCTGTCGAATCTCTGCCCGCTTCACCCCCAGGTCACTTCCGGTTATGGGGGCTGCCGCCCAGCTCATTCCATGTGTGCAGACACTAAGAGCCTAAAAAGCATTGGGGAATATATAATACTGCAAAAACTATTTAGTCAAATTACCCAAAATATACTTCATGCGGTAACATCTCAATTAATTGGTTTTATTCAAGTTAAATATATTATTTTAAGTGACTGTAATCAAGATGACATTAAGTTATACCAATGAAAGTCATTTTCAAAGATAAAGTAAGGTAAAACCAGCTTCCTAAGGGTGCAGTATGTAATATTGACAGCTAGCAGTTGAAATGGGTACTGCAGTCCAAATTCAAAATATTGGAGTCGTTTGTCAGGCTCCTCTTCAGACTCAATGCTCACACGGGTTGCCAGATTAGGACACACAAGAGGAATGAGCACAACTGACAATGGAAGGCAACGAGTCTTATAATGTAAGTTGTTGAGTTGATTTATCTGCGTTTTATTATTCCTCTTGTTATAGAGCTTTTTAGATGGATGCCGAGGCTTTTTAGGTTGGGTAGAATCTCTGATCTCTGACCCAGTTCATTTGTTATCTCCCATGGCTGCAATACGCTGTGTTTTGCACCAACTGGAGACCCGAGGTGTCAAAATACTATTGGGTAAATTGGCAGTGGGTGGAATCACAAAGAGAAAAACAAAAAACAGACATTCTGACACGGAACACACTTTTCAAAAGTAGAATAACTGCCTGTAGCATTGTTTTCAGAGAAACTAGTATGTGAACTTTTTTTTTTTTAACTATGTTGTGTTATGCTTTTAAAATTGAATATAAGATAATATACTGTAATATATGTATGTAATATACTGCCATTCTGGTGTGCTCCTCTCTTTCCGTGGTCCTTTTGGTTTTGTAACGTGGGGTTTGGGTTTTGTTTCTTGTTTAGGTTTTCTGGTCTTTTATTTTGATATTTTGCCTTGTTTCATGTTCCTGTCACGTGTTTCTTGCCCCTCATGTGATCATGTCATGTGCTACTCTTGTCTGTGTGCCATGTTGTGATTGGTTGCTTTAGTCATGTGCCTTGTTTCCCATTGGTTGGTTTGTGTCATGTGACCTTTATTGTTTGGCATTTATAGCCCTCATGTTGCCAATAGGCTTGTTCGAGATGAACTACACTAGCCTGCCACCAGCTGTCGAGAGCAGCCACTTGCAGTCGGGGCGGAATTAAAAGCGGCGACGTCAAGTCAGACACTTTATGCTCCCGGTAATGACGCTCTCGCAATGTTTGCATACTCTATAACAGATAAAGTGAATTAAATGCAATATTTCTCAAATACACAGAAACATTTTTATTGGCAACGGATCACTTTTTATATACTGCTTAATACAGCGCCATCTGTTCAAGAATAAAGTTCAACATAGACAAATAGGCTACTAAATACCAATAAAGTGGGGGTATACAGTATATGCTTTTATCAGTATTTTTTTGATAAACATGACTCAAGACAACAGTGCGACTACACTAAAAAAGCTTTTACTGTTATAAAAACCACGAATTGTTAGAATAAACGCAACACACGTCGTGGTTGTCATCACAGAATCTGACCAATGAGAATAAAGTGTGTCGTCATCAAGGCTCTCACAGCCGATTTTGAGCAACTGCAGCGCCTGACCTTGGGCTTGTTTGAGATGAGCAAATTCTGCGCAGAATCGATCACCGGTGATCACCGCGAGATGCATGCCGGTTAGAAAAGTGTCCGACTTACTTCCGACTTGCTCTGATGTCATGCTGACGTGTGCAAAAAAACTGTCGCGACGGCGAGGCGGCTGTGTCGGATTGTGCAGTTGAGCGCAGTTGCTCTCCACCGACTGCGCTGACCAAAAGCATGATGGGAAACGACTGACTGACGTCACAGCTTAATGCTCATTGGTTCAGACACCTGTGATGCTACGGTTCTTTTCTAAAATATTTATTTTTTTATCTGATTTCATGTGATTATGTATTTAAATTATGCATGAATGTTCCCAAACACTATGACAGTGCGATCTCTGTGTGAGATAATGTGATTGTCATATTTCTATAAAAATATAAATTACATGTTTGTAATTTATGCTCATGCTCTCACTCACGCCAACGGTCCCGACGGCCCCGACACCGATTCACTGCCGCCGACGTGAGTCTGACGTGAGCCCGACGAGAGCCGACGAGTGGAGCACACCAAAGCACCAAACTAGCCCGACTGTCGCTTGCCGTCGGCCCGACGTTGGCCAACGACCGACCATCGGCTTGGTGTGTCCCGGCCTTTAACCTCTGTTTGGTGAGTTGTTTCATGTCTGTATAGTCAAGTCAAGCCAAATCTAGTCAAGTCTTTGTGTTTTGTTTGGATTTTTGGATTTCACTGTATAATAAATCTGCACTTGGATTCATCTACAACTTGCTGTTCAGTGGACCATCATTACAGGTTTGTTACAGTATATTAGTTTACCATAAATACCTGTCAGTACTTTCGGAAATAAGCATTAACCTTATTTCACAGACCATGGAATTAATTATGAAATGACATATACAGTTGTACTTAAGTCCGAAGTGTGATGTGTCTTCTGTTTTCTAGGACTCTTAGTTTGAGGTTTTCTTGGATTCTTAAGTTTTTTTTTTTCTTTTTCATTGTGGTATATTTACATTCCTGTTGCTTTTTTCCTGTTTCCTTGGTTACAGAATCATGTTCACCTGAATATAGTTTTGTTCCTTATTTTATTTTGTGAATATACACCCCATGTCCATTCAGATTTCTGTTAGTTATTTTCTTAACACTGCCTATATTTTATTAGCAAGTTAAGCTGTGATGTTTTTTTTTTGTATTTCCTGTGGATTTATGCCTTCTTTTTGTTTGTCTTTTAGTCATGGATTGTTTTCACTTGTAAATAAAAGGCAAAAAGTAAATAATTTCTGTAGTAAGTACTTTTTTTTTTTTTTAAATACATGCAAAGTGCATTTGTTTTTCACAAGAGAATGTCTTGTTTTTGTGTGTTATTTTGAAAAAGGGAATAAGCTGATCTCAGGCATAAACACACTCACCCCACTGGTCTGGTCAGGAACTGAAGAGGAAAGAGTTTCTTGAGCTTCTGCACTGAGATTTAGACCCATAAACTCATTCAGCTCAGGGTACAACCTGCTAGAAGTAGCTAAAGAGAGACAGACAACATTAAAAATGGTCTAAGCTAAGTGAGAAAAATCTGATAACTCAAATTTACTTGTTTCTATGAGTTTTCCAGGCATGAAAATATCAGTTTTGGAATTTCCATAATATTTCCTGATTGTTCAAGACTGTAAGAACCCTATATATCCAGTAATGCTTTAGTTTAGAGACAGTTAACCATTTACTTATTAGCATGCATATTACTAGTATATTGGCTGTTTATTAGTACTTATACAGCACATATTAATGCCTTATTATGCATGACCATATTTTAGATCCCTTAATCCTACCCCATACTAAACTTAACAACAACCTTACTGTTAATAAGCAGCAAATTAGGAGTTGAATGAGGCAAAAGTCAAAGTTAATAGTGAAAATTGGTTCCCAAACTAAAGTGGGACTATATTTTCTAAAGCCTCTTGTGAGGTACCCATGGCACCCTTATTTGAAGCTCAGCCTCAGGGTCTAAATCTCGTTTCTGTCATAAATTTTGTAATCATACGTAGATACAGCACAGTATCTGATTCTTACCTATCTCTTCAGATTTTGCATCATAGTAAGGCTCAGGTTCTGGAAGAGGTAAAGCTTTTAATGGGCTCGCAGTAGTGGTGTTCTGTGCCTACATAAAATGGGGGGTTGTGGGGGTGGTGGGTTAGCATTTTGGATAGATAGATATATAGTTTTAAATACACACATATACACATACATACATACATACATACACACATAAATGAATCAATGTCCAACCTTCATGAACTTATCCACCTTCATGTCTTCTAGAGATGGATACAGTGACATGGTTATTATTCTGTTTCGAGCACACTGGATGAATTTCCTGAAAAAATGTTAATGTTTTAGTTATTGTAACAATAGAAATACAATTTACTATTTAAAAACATAAAACACGTCATAGAAAGGTAGTCCAGACAATTATTATTATTATTATTATTGTTGTTATTATTATTATTCCTAGACTTAAAACGCATCTTTATTCTATGGCCTTTCCTGATTTTTAATTTATGGATTAGTGTTGTTATCTTGGATTTAAATTTTAATTTTATGTTATACTTTACTGTATTTTAGGATTGTTTTGTACAGCATTTTGGTCAGTGTAAGCTGAATTTAAATGTGCTCTATAAATACAATTTACTTACTACTATTATTATTATTAATATATTTATTTGTAATTTTTTTTTTAAACATTTCCTTATTTCCACATTTCCATGTGTCATTTTCGCTTTATAAAGATACGAAATGACAACAAATATAGGCTATTAGGCTACTGGTCGTTCGTGCAAGAAGGTCTGTTGCTTGAATGTACAGGTTGCGCGTTATATAGAATAAAATACAGCGCAATTTAAGAGATTATATATAAATAATTAATAGTTATACATAATAGCTGTGACTGTGACAATTCAACGTTAGCTCGTTTTCTGACGCTTAGTAAGATTAAGCGCACTCACCTTGACGCTGCAGAAGTCTAGTCGCACCAA
The DNA here is from genome assembly GCF_001515605.1 of Sinocyclocheilus anshuiensis. Lineage (NCBI taxonomy): Eukaryota > Metazoa > Chordata > Actinopteri > Cypriniformes > Cyprinidae > Sinocyclocheilus > Sinocyclocheilus anshuiensis. Next base: position 452,808 of record NW_015546026.1, on the reverse strand, counting down.
TAAGTATTATATGGCTTCAGTGCTCGTCGGTCCGGTTTATTCGATAGTAAACGTATGACAGCTGATTTAGTTCACTGGATCTTAGAGGTAATGAATGTAATGTCATCGGGTGTGCTGGATGAGGGAAATACAGCCTACTCGAGCGCCTGTCAGCACATCTCCTCTGAGCGAGCGCCCTCGTTCGACCAAAATAGCTATGCTTGCTCGCAGTACATGAAAACGCGAGGGGAAAAAAGCATTGGCCTGTGCTTTTCTGCTGGACTGCAACAGTTTTAAATGATACAATTTTTGATAATAATAACAATAATTGGCAACGAGAAGCTGCAATACACATCAAAACAGACAAAATTACCAAATAAACAACATATACAGAATCTTAAGAGCATTTTTCATGAGCATTCCAAAGTACTGGTTTTAGTGGTTTTGAGAAGAAGAATTTACCTTTGTGACATAGGCTACTATGTAAAAGAAATGCATAATACATAGCAACCTGATACACACACACACACACACACCAAAGTGGCACAGGTTACTCCAATAACCCTCTTAAACCTTCTGAAAAAGCGGCATTGGCTGTTCGTGGTCATTCATATAGTCATTTACATGTTTATTTATGTGTGAAGATTTTATTTATGTGTAGGCCTAAATATTACCATCATTTGATGATGGCACACTGTTAAAAAATATTTTAGTGTGAAGTTAAAGTATATTCCGAGTTACACTTTTCACAGTAGGATTTCTCTTGGATCTAACTGCACTCAGACATTTATTTTAAACAAACAGCATCATACTGTGTTTCTAGCTTGTCATTATTTTGACAAATGTTTTCATTTATCATACTTCTGACATGACTAGATCAGAAATTTGAATATAAATGTGCAATGTCAGAGCCCTAAACAAATGGGATCATCAATCACCATTATGGTGAGTTCAAACCAATTACAGTAATAAACAAATACATTTCTCACAGTGGCACAGTTAAAGACAACTTTGTAATGTGAATTTACAGTAAAACAAGAACAGTAAATGTCCATTCAGTCATTTTATTTCACAGTAAATTTCTGACTGCAGTAATTTATTGTAAAATAATACACCTTTTGATCCTGTAATTTCCTGTGAATTTTTTTATTTTTTATTTTTGGCTTTATTTGACTTTATTATTATAGGCCAATGTAGAGTGCTACATTTTCATTGATTTCAGTCCATCATACAAAGTCCAATAAGAACAAATCAAATCATCATTTAACATATAGAAACTAGAAAGACTGCCATTTCACTTGTCCTATAGGCAAAGATCTTCATGTTCCTTCTTGCATCTTATGCTTTCCATCTACTTCCATTTCCTATCTTAACTGTTCTGTGGTGGTGTTGGTTTTCCTTCTGTATCTGAGAAGGACATCTCGTGATGGTGGCAGTATACCCAGGCCTGCACGAGTACTGTCTGGAACCAGAGTGGCATCAGGGTCACTGAGCTGCAGGTCATAATGCCACAGTGTCAGTGCGAGGAACTGTTTAATCTCATTTACTGCAAAAAAACGGCCAGGGCACTCGCTAGCACCAGAACCAAACGGCAACAAGAAATGCTTTAACCGTCGCTCATTTTTGAAGAAATTACTCTTTCGTTGACCTTTTTCATCCAGGAAGCGGTTATATTTGAACTCCTGGGAAACAGAGGAACATTTTATTTACTGTACATGGCTGTCTGTGTTTAAAAAGTCATTGTGATGCCTAAAACATTGCAGTATCAAAGTTACTACTGTATAATGTAAGTATATTAAATGCATTGAGTGACATATTTTATAACAATTACATGCTGTATTGGAATTGTGCAATAGGAACACTGCATTAGGAACATCTGCAATCTTTGTAATCTTGTATACATTTAAGTGCAAGCTACATACATACTACCATAATTCCATACAATAAACATAATTAACATAATTCAATTCTAAATATTATAAATATCCTACAGATGGAAATGATCTAAAACCTGTCTAATTTGTATAAGCTCATGGTTTGGGAGAGCTCATTGGTTAATAAAAAATAATTGACAATAAGTTTGAACACATACTGTAGGATCGGGGTAGATTTCAGGATCCAAGTGTATAAATTGGGGGTAAAGAGCAATGTAATCTCCTTTTCTCACATCAGCTGTCTGACCTGAATCCAGTGTCAGCGTAAAGTCATCACTGGCAACACGTATCATAATGGAGGCACTAGACAGGCGAAGCGCTTCTTCAATAATACTTTCTGGAAAAAACAAAAAAGTATTTAACTTAGATACCACTTTAACATTTAATTAAAAAAATAATATTACTAATATTACTAATTATCAAAATATCACCTAAGCAGTATCATACAAGAAAGAATGTTGTGGAAAAATACAAACAAATACAAAATTCTTGATGCTGTTGGTCTGAATATCTACATGGCTGTAGTCTTGCAATGTATCAAAAGTTGGTTGCTTCACCATTTTAATTGTCCTATTTGTAGTGAGTGATTACCTGTATGTATTGGTATTGAAAAAACACAATTTTTATTTTAAAGTACTTGTTTATTTTATATTTATTTATTTTTGTTTTTTATTTATTATTTTTAATGGGGGCTAAAATGAGTGAGAACGTGCAATTTTGTAAAATCCCCCTCTCTTTCAGGTAATAATCTAGTGGGGGACCGGATAGGAGCCTGAAATGTTCACAAATATTAGTCCTCTATGGTATCTACTGTAAAAAAAAAAAAAACATGAATTAAAGACTCAGCTGATTAATGAACTAGTAGAATTCTGGGGATAAGTCTATTGTATTATTGGATTTGAGGAATTACCATAAATGAACAATAATTATGTTTACAGTTGACATACAATAAACTAATGCTTGCCAATGTTGTCTAAAACAGTGGTTCTGAACTGGTGCCATTTTGGAGGCAAACTTCCAAGGGGGAAGGGGGAACTTCTCATTCGTTTTCTCTTGCAGAAATCAATCAATCAATCAATCAATCAATCTGTTCACGTGTTACAGTGCAATAATCCACCGAGCGGTACGGTTCAGTACAGTACAGTACGCGATTATTTCCATTTCCATTATCAAAAGTTGTGAACGGTACCAAAAAAGCGAACCGTACCATACCACTTTTTTGGTACCCTTCCGTTGGTGTACCTAGCACAGCAAAAGGTACTAAAAGGGTGGAGCTAGACTCACTGCAGAATGTTGATTGGTTGACTAGAATCGTCACTTGCGCATGCTATAAGCGTCTCCTTCACTCGTTCCGCCATGCTGTTCATGCGTGTTGGGCTTATTTACATCAGAGTGAACAAACACACAAAAAATATATAATAGTGTATTTTATAATTTTATATTTTTACATAGACAATAGCCATTTCTCAATATGCATTCTTGTCTGTACTTGTGTTCTTGTGAAACATCAAAACCTGCATAATTTTCAAAATATTACTGTTATTGTGTCATGAAATGTAGTTTTAAGAAGGCGTAACTTTGATTCTCGCTGTAGTATTGTTGCCGCAGCCATGTCTTGGAGATGCTGTGTGTTTCGTTGTGAAAACTACTTTGTTTGGTCTTCCAAAAGAGGACACAACTAGAAATCAGTGGTTAAATTGTATTTACAACACTGTTCCAGAACAGTTCAAACCAAATATTTAGATGTGTGCAACGCATTTTATGGAGGACGAGGACTGTTTCCTGGGAGAGTAGCCTACAATGCCAGTGTTCTGACAAATAATGCTGACTCACAGCCTGTAAGTACCTTTTCATATTTAAAGGATTTGCCACTGATGATTCAAACGCGGGTTTTGAGCAGTGTAGAGTAGCACTTGTTGTTTGTCGTTTCTCCGATCACAAATGCAGACATGGTTTTATGTTTACATGGCGTGATGCAACGCAACACGTAAAAAGACAGTATAAGTCATTATAATCAGTAATTATGTCCCCACTTGATGCAACAAATGCCCACTTGATGCAACAAATACTTGTAATGGGTTTTATTGGTTTTGTCTCGTCACATGGCACGGCACGGCATCACAGTATGGTAAGGGGCGTAACATTTCCGTCACACGCTTGAGGTATTCGGCCAATCACAACACACTGGATAGCTGGCCAATCAGCGTACACCTCGCTTTTCAGAATGATGAGCTTTGTAAAGATCGACACGTTTCAGAAAGGCGGGGCGTAGAGGAGCAACAATGATGTACAGTATACGGAAAATAATGTGTTTTTTGAAACTTAAACCGCATAAACACATTTTTCATTACACCAAATACAGAAAATAATGTTCTTTTTAGCAATGTCATATGACCCCTTTAAAATTAAAATTTGCAGTTTATTTATAATGATAGCGCCTATTTGAAAATGTGCTGGAGATGTGAGCTCCAGGCGATCACCGGGTGCTCAGTGCTCATGTATCTGGCTGATAGCAGCCTTAACGTGACTAGTGCTTCTGACTTTTGCCACTGGCTCTGATGTCTCTGTAGTGGTTAAACATGAAATATAATTTGTTTTGGTTATATAACAGGCAATCGTTGGTCTCATGAATCTATTATTTGTTCCGGGTCATATCGTTTTGGCTGAGCGCAAAGTTATGTTTCATAACTTTATATATTTATTTCATTTTACCATATAGCGCTGACTTTGTAGCGTACATTTGACTGAACTGTTTGCTTTTGTCTTTATTTCCTATTATATAAGCCTCTTATACTTTGTACTTATACATTTATAATGGCTATTATTGGTGAAGCTGACATTTAACAAAAGAGGCAGAGTTGTGCTTTATGTCATATTGAGAAATGGCTATTGTCGCGCTTTCTTCTTCACACGAGAATGGTGTCGATCGTTACTTTCCAGTAGACACAACGCTTAACAAGTAAGGTGTTGGCAGTGGAAACGCAAGATGGATCAGGGTGTTCCGTCCCAAATCGTACCGTACTGTACTGTACTGACCCGTACCGCTCGGTGGAGACGAGCCATAAGAAATCACCTACCTAATACAGCCATAGAGTCCAGCTGCTCTCTAGAAAGGCAGATTGTTTGGTCCTGGTTGTTTATTAATTGACCTGACAAAACCCTATTGATCTCTGTGCAAGCAGCAGTGAAAGCATCAACAGACCTGAGGGTCAGAACACACAAACATACATGTACACACATACACACGCATTAATTTAAGTAGGTGCTTACTTCATTCATTTTTGCTGTGAATGTATTATCAAACAGGCCTATAGAAAGGTTAAAAAGTCAGAGACCACAATGAAAATCTAGTATTCTAAATTATTACATGCTTTCATTGCACATTATATCCTCCTGTGACCCAGGCATATATTGTCCTCTGTAGAGGACATTATATTTTAGTTAATTTCTCTGTGACCATATACTTGCCACAATTATAAATTCGGATGTCCTGTACAGAGCATATTTAGGACTTTTCAGAGATACCAAATGTTTGAAGGTTTGATCATGAGAGCTCCTCCTGCTTGGTATTTAAATGTGACAGACATATGACTAAATTCAGCACTCTTATGGAAATATGATAATATTTTGTAATTATCATTTAAATCGGACTAATTTTCAAACTGTTTATCATAAATGAATATGTCAGAACAACTTTGGTTGCCCTGGGGTTTCAAAGCAGAATATGACTTTCTGTTGTGAGACATGCATCAATTTCATATATATCCACTGTAGTGGGCACCAGGACATACTTCATGCTTATTAGGCATTTTAGGGAGGCATAATAAGTGAATAGGGAAAGAAATTGCATATATGCCATGTGTTTCTTATGCTCCAAACAATGTAATGACGTAAAAAAGAAAATTTACAAAACTTTTTTTTCTATGGCTCTCAGGAGAATATAAATAATTTGAATGAACAACAGAATTTTATAATGTGTTAGCATTTGAAATGGCCTGCTTTAATGAAAGGAGCATTCAAACTGGCATGAGCTCCACACATGCAAAACCTGATGATCCATGTTATATGGTATAACTTGAGAAGTTTTCAGAAGTACAAAAGTTTGTACAAAGTCATTGTCATTAATTTTCATATTTGATTAGTTACCTATAAATATTGTGAAATTCTAAAAAAATATTCCCCATTTTATATCATAACATTTCATATTTTAAATGATTCAAAATAATGATTGTTTATATCCAAGTTTAAATTAGAATCACTGATCTCAAACGGTTGAACCCTTCAGTATGCCATCACATAATGCTTTAAAGTTTTAGTCTGACAAACCATATCTTCCCTTTTACTTATTTAACACTACCAACACTATATGGAATTAATGTTTTTTTTTTTGTTTGTTTGTTTTTTGCTTACAGTCATAGCAATTAGTGTTGTTGCACTTGACATATACATTTTAACAGTGTCTACATTACCTATGTAATGTGCCAACTTACCTCAATGTGTAGTACAGGCTCCAGAAAGCTGCTGGCAGAGTATTAGCCTGTGATGCCCATAGCATGCACACGTGTGTCCTTGCTTTTCCAGTTTCATCCAAATGCATGCAGTCAAATGCGTCCATTCTGCGCTGAATCAGATCTGAGATGCAGTTCCGGTGATGAAGCTTATCATGTAGCAGTTCCTCTGCTAAGGCTTCCCTTGCTTGCCATGCTTCTGCACACAGACCAATAGGAACCCCTGCAGCCAGTAAAGGGAAAGCACGATCAAATGCCAAAAAGTCTTGCACCGCTTTCTGCATGCATATTCTGGTGCCTGACATGCCATCGGCCTGTAGAAACCCTACATCCTTTCCAAACAGAGTGAGAAACCCTGCCTCAAACATGATGCGGTTCGTGAAGCTCTGAAGACCCTCTTCAAGCCAGTCATGCTCATATGGTAGACCACGCTCCAAAACCATCTGCAGATTGCCTAGCATGGTCTCCGTTAGCTGCTGCAGGGACAGGCCTTGAAGTGTCTGTCGAAAAATGCTGTGAACTTCCCTATAACTCTCACTGAACAGTGAAGAGTTAAAGTCAGCATGACCAAAGACCTGTGTGTGTGTGAAAGAGAAATATAAACAGACATATAAGAAACAGAGGCAGAGAATCAGGATCAAACCCAGTTATTAGCCAATGTTTTACATTACATTTACATTTATTCCATTATATTCAAAGTGATTGAAATGAGGAACATCACAACACTTTGTCATAAGATCCAACAGTTTGTAAGTTCTCTTTCAAATATTCACTCATCATCCTCACATCCTCACTCCAAAGGGGTCTGTCATTGTTGGGAGATAATTACATAGGTTGAGTCTCCTGAGCTTTTGACGACCAGAACCACCAGTTCAGCAGAAACACCATGCTTTTTTATCAGAATGCTTGGAGAGAGTGTTCTGAGGAGCCATTAACCATGAGAGTCCATTAATGCTGGGTACACACTAAAAGATTTTTAAAATCTTATAAGATCTTATAAGATCCCCCCCCCCACACACACATCAGGATTTCTGATCGTAAATATTCAACATGTTGAATATTTACGATTCGCGATCGGGGCGCCTCTGACGTCCTTCCGAGCAGATTCAGTCACTCTTAACACACCTCACACCACAAATCTGATAAGATAATCTTTAGAACCACCAAGATAATCGGGACATTACCTAGGATTGTCGGAAGGGGAGAAATCGGCCCAAAATCAGCCCGATTATCTTGTGGTGTGTACCCAGCATTACATGCTCCTTATGTGATTTTAAGTGGCATGTTTGAGAACTCAGTCATCTCTAGAGTAGTGCTTCACACATCTGCCCTTCCCCACCAAACAGTGCATGATAAGGGAGACATCCAAAACCTGCAGTGGTGGGGGGCCTCTAGTACAGGTTTGGGAAGCAATGTTCTAGAGAGTATTCATTAAGTATAAAAGCTCTTTTTTTTAAAAACACTCTTACTCCTCGTTTTAGTACAGGCTAAGGGTGTAGGTAAGTTACATGACTTGTTCAGACATGCAACTTCATCATGGATGTCTAAACTTTAGACGGTAACAAGTTTACAGTGCTGCATAACTCGGCTTTTGTTCTTGAGGTCAGTGATTTGTCTGATACCTGTACTGACTTGAAATGACATGCATTTCAGTTGGATAGGAAATTGCTATCTGTGTCCATGCTTAATGCACTTGAAGTGTACTAAAAACTTAAAAGTAAATTTAAAAATAAAAAAATAAAAACTTATAATATATTAATATAACATTAATAATATAATGTTAATATAATGTTAATTAAATAAAAGGCCACTTAAGTGTACTTAAAAAGACATTTTCATGGCTATGTTTCTTAAGTACACATTTAAAAAAGTGACCTTTGTAATACTGTCAAATTAAAAGTTTTAAGTATATTATAAATCAATAAATTTGAATAATCTTTCATTGTACTTTCAAGAAGTGCACTTATTTTTTATGTGCTGACTAACATACTAAAGCACATGCAAAGAACTTGATTATAGTTTTAACTGTAGTGTTATCAGATATTACATTTAAACTTAATATACTTAATGTACTTAATTGCAACTTTTGCAACATTAGTTTTTTTGCTACATTACAAATATGTAATTACAAATATATTTAAACACATGACATACAAATTTCAATAGAAATTATGTTAAAGTATTTTAGTGTACCATATGCATGTCAGTACATTCGGCAGTACACTTTAATCATATCTCAAAGACAATATAAGTAATTATGCAATAACGAAGTAATTTTGAAATGATGAAATTACATATAAAGAAGTACTTCCTTAGTGGCCCAAAAATACTCAACTATTGAATTCAATATAAATTTAAAATATAATACATTTTATTTTAAATGCAATTAACATACATTTAAACATTACATTTATTTTTCACATAAGTATATTATTTTTAAGTATATTATATTTGTAATAAGTAGTCTTATAGTATACTTATAGTTTTATAAGGGTTGTGCTTATATGTGAACAGGGCATGCTCTTTTTGGAAGAATAATTATTCATTTGATGGGTTACTCAGTGTAAAGGTACAGTAGGCCGATCTCCTCTCAATGCTTTCCCATTGGATGGTGGAGGCTTTTGGGGTGCCTTTTGGGCTACCTATTGTCAGTAAGGGAGATATTATGCAGGAGCAAACTGGGCATCTCCGTATACATACATTTTAAGATTAGATGTCACTGCGCCTATAGCCTCACATAGTTAATGAAGCTGGTTCTTTGGAGAACTGAGAGGCTATTGCTCATTCTTTTTAAAGAGATTAAAATTAACATTCAAAGAAAAGCCTCTGGAGATCAGAACACAAACACACTCTTGATCCAGGCTTGTTTCATAATGCCCCACCCCCTCGTATTGAGTCACTTACCCGCTGTGAAAAACCAACAGCAAACTTCTGAAAGTCAAGATTTTTGCTTTGCCGCATCACAATGGAGAAAGAAAAAGGGTCTGTTACAAAAGTGAAGTACTTCCCAGCAATCTTACATGTGAAAACATTCCCATATTTTTTCTGAGTCTCTCTTAAGAAGCCTAAAGGGTTTGAAACATAATCCAACGTGACACCAATGAATGGCAGCCAACCAGTAATCAATGGAGGCTCCCCTTTTCGCCTGTAAATAGACACACACAATGACAGAGAGCATAGTTAGCAATTAAAAAAATTCATATAGGACAGCTGAATTTCTTTTTTAAATAATAATAAATTTGTCACATTTCCTGTAGGCTATAAAGTAATGTTCTCAGTTAGCCACATGCATCATGTCTGATATATATATATATATATATATATATATATATATATATATATATGGCAAAAATATTTTTTTTTATTGTAAATGATATTTCAAAATTAATATTCAGCAGACTTAACCAACATATACTCATAACCAACATATTACTTGATATACTTACACACACTTACACATTATTTATTGAAGAATGTCTTTAAAAAATAATTTGTTTTATATATTCTATGTTTGTTTTGTTGTATTGTAGCCTAATCCGTTTGTTGCAATAATAATTAACAATTTACCAGGGGTCGTAGTATGATTCTACCATACGTGACCTCAAACTTCAGTTCCTCCTGTAGTAACATCACGAACGGATATAACCATATACCTTACCTTTTTCACTTGTTATACGTGCACTAACTTACGAACGTTAAGCGTGAAGATTGCGTTATTCAAGAGAGACTTCTGTTAATGACCGCGAGTTCATCTCACCTTTTCCGTGAGTGGCCGCATATCCACACTATCCAAATTGTAAGAAGAATCGTCGTAATAATGACAAGAAAGGTAGCCATTTCGGGTAACCTGCGTTTTACTTTTCCCCCTAACTACATTTTGATAGCTTGTTCCCTGACCTCGCCTTTATACGCGCCACGCAGCAGGCTTGACGCAACACAGTGAACACACACACACACACACACACACACACACACACACACACACACACACATGGTTCCCCCGAGG
>NW_015546026.1:416877-442371 GCF_001515605.1 Sinocyclocheilus anshuiensis | reverse complement strand
CACAGTACACACACACACACACACACACACACACACACACACACACACACACACAGGTTTCCCCAGTGGTATTTTATACTGTGCAAACTGTATTTTCTATCCCCTTACCTTAACCCTAAAACTACCCCTCACACAAAGGGTCCTCACAAGGACAAAATGTACTGGTATTATACTTGTGGGGACACTTGTAATGATAAAACAATAGATGTATTGTTAAAAATTAAATTAAAAAAGTATTTAGAATCTTTTTGTGAGACCTGTGAACTGATGTAATACATTAACTAACAATCACCTCAGAGTTAGTTCTGAGAAAGTTACTCATTTGGCTTGATATTTTCTAATCTGATACAATGACACTGATGCATTTTATATGTGGCTTAAGTGCCCAAATATGCTTCAGAGCCACTGTATAAAGAAAAACCTGATACAAGACTAAGTGAATAATAAAGAATAACCCCAAATGTCAGATTGTTGGACACAAAAATCAACACAATGCTGTAGCAATCTTATTGAGTAAGTTCAGAGGCAGTTAGTGGTCAGGATTTAGACATTTCCTGAGAACCATGAACACTTTGTAACAGCAGTCTTAATTGCAACATAACATGTCAAAAAACAAATTATCAATAGTTTAAAGAAAATATGAAAGAGGGTAGTCCGGGAATGTTTTTAATACTTTTTGCTGTAATAATCCAAAACTTAATAAGAAATGTTTTCAGACAAACATTTTCTTTATTTGCCCAAAATGACTGCAGGGACACAAACACAATCCAAACATCCATTTACACTTCAACAACATTATATTTCAAATTAGCAGGACAGACCTGTGGGCAGAGAAGAACTATTGTATTTGCAGACCAGCAAACTCATCCAAACTGCACTTAACTCACACACTGCAACTAAACTCACACTGTCAACAGCTGCATAATTGCTTTAATACTTTGTGTCTATGTGTGTGTCAGTCACAGATCTAGCATGTCTGTGTCCCCATCGATCATCACAGAAAGATAACGTACTCGTTACTAACGTAACCTCGGTTCCCTGAGATACGGGAATGAGTACTGCGTCTGCTAAGACGCTATGGGGAAAACGTCTTGGTTACGTATGTAACCCTCGTTCCCTGAAGGAGGGAACGGAGACGTTACGTCAGTGACTGACGAATTGGGATCTCAATTTGTCAGTCACTGACGTAACGTCAAACGTGACTGACTGAAAGGGAACGTCTCGGTTACGTATGTAACCCTCGCTCCCTGAAGGAGGGAACGGAGACGTTACGTCAGTGACTGACGAATTGGGATCTCGCTAGAGAGACCAATCACCTTCGAGTGTTAACAAAACAAGCCAATAAGTGTTGGCGTGCGATGTTTGCACCGCGCACCCCGCCCCGCAGGAGAGCGCGTGCAGTCGCACATTCAGATTTTCGCTGAGGAGCCGAGACGGTGTGCCTCGGCCGTACAGCGTTGGTACAGAAACTGTGGCGACAGAACGTAATGTCTCCGTTCCCTCCTTCAGGGAACGAGGGTTACATATGTAACCGAGACGTTCCCTTTCAGTCAGTCACGTTCAACGTTACGTCAGTGACTGACGAATTGGGATCCGAATGGAAAACGCCACTATTGCTGACCCCCTCCAGTGCCCTGCGAAAGCCGGCAAGTCCCCCCACACCAGTTGGGGCGGAAGAATAGACAGGGCTTAGGCAGAGGTGACCGCCACTGCTGTTCCGTACAGTGGGAAATTGGATAACACTGGGAAAGCGTACCCAAGTAGGGGAACGCTACAGAGGCCACATCCTACATAAAGGAGGTATCATGTGGAAGTTACACATATGGACTGGCCATAGCGCTGTACTACATATGGAAGTCCCTGCGGTAGACTCAGCGAATCTGGGAATACACATGTGGGATCACCCGAAGGGGGAATCACTACACACGGGCACCTAGCCCAGCACAAGGGCTGACCTTGGGCATACACACGAGTGCTGGACCTGGCGTCTGGCGCTCCGCCACTCCTGACCGCCGAGGGTGCAGGAGGAACTTCAACAGGGTTCACCAAAAAGGAAAACTGAACTGAGAAGCACTTAAATGCACGTATCCGGTCCGTAGAGGGGAATGGCACAGCAAGCGTGATCGACACCGAGCGGGTCCGGTGTTACTGACCATCTGAGGCAAGTACACAAGAGGACACAGGCTCTACACGGAGGTTATAGAATCTCGCAAACGTGTTAGGTGTCGCCCAGCCGGCAGCTCTACAGATGTCCGCTATTGAGGCTCCCCGCACCAACGCCCAAGAAGATGCCACATCTCTCGTAGAGTGTGCTCTCACTCCGAGGGGGCACGGTAAACGTTGGGCCTGGTATGCTAAGACTATAGCCTCCACTATTTAGTGGGCAAGTCTTTGTTTGGAGACAGCCTTTCCCTTCTGCTGTTCTCCAACGCAGACAAAGAGCTGGTCTAAGGACCTGAAGCTCTGCGTGCGGCCCACATAAATGCACAGAGCAGAGCAAAGGCTGGGTCTGCCTCCTCCCGGGGCAGCGCTTGCAAGTTCATCACCTGATCCCTAAAAGGCGTGGTGGGAACTTTGGGCACATAACCAGGCCGGGGTCTCAGGACAACGTGAGAGTCGGCTGGCCCGAATTCAAAGCACATATCGTCGACCGAAAATGCCTGCAAGTCCCCGACCCTCTTGACCGAAGCCAATGCAGTGAGGAGCACTGTCTTTAGTAACAGAAACCTAAGCTCTACTGACTGCAGAGGTTCGAAGGGCTCCTCCTTCAAGGCCGTCAGGACCGAAGGGAGATCCCAAGAGGGTACCAGGTGGGGGCGCGGAGGATTCAGCCTCGTGGCACCCCTAAGGAACCTGACGATCAAGTCGTGCTTCCCAACAGACTTTCAGTCTACTGCATCGTGATGTGCGGCGATAGCAGCAACATACACTTTGAGGGTGGAGGGAGACAGCCTTCGCTCCAGCCCTTCTTGCAGAAAGAATAGCATGACAGCAATCGGGCATCTACGGGGTTCTTCCCACCGGGAAGAACACCAATCGACGAACAGGTTCCACTTCAGCGCGTAGGCGTGCCTCGTAGAGGGCACTCTAGCTGAAGTGATGGCGTTTACTACCGCTGGAGGTAGATCACCTAGAACCGCCGCGTCCCGTCCAGAGACCACACGTGGAGATTCCACAGGTCTGGGCGCGGGTGCCAGAGGGTGCCCCCTCTCTGAGAAAGGAGATCCTTTCTCAGAGGAATACACCAAGGAGGGGCTGTCGCAAGGAGCATCAGTTCTGGGAACCAAGTCCGACTGGGCCAGTATGGCGCTACTAAGAGGACCTGCTCCTCGTCCTCTCTGACCTTGCACAGCATCTGTGCGAGAAGGCTCACTGGGGGAAACGCATACTTGCATAGGCCCCGAGGCCAGCTGTGTGCCAGCGCATCCGTGCCGAGGGTCCCCTCGGACAGGGAGTAGAACAGCTGGCAGTGGAATGTGTCCGGAGAGGCAGACAGGTCTACCTGAGCATCCCCGAAGCATCTCCAGATCAGCTGGACTTTCTCGGGGTGAAGGGCGGACTGACGTGAGAGCTCGTCGGCTGCACGATTGAGCTCGCCTGGGATGTGAACGGCGTGAAGTGACCTCAGATGCTTCTGACTCCAAAGGAGGAGATGGCGGGCGAGTTGCGACATGCAACAGGAGCGTAGACCACCCTGGTGGTTGATGTACGCAACGGTTGCAGTATTGTCCGTCCGGACCAGTACGTGCTTGTCGTGTAGCAGCGATTTGAAGCAGCACAGAGCAAGCCATACTGCTAGCAACTCGAGGCAACCAGATGCTTCTGACTCCAAAGGAGGAGATGGCGGGCGAGTTGCGACATGCAACAGGAGCGTAGACCACCCTGGTGGTTGATGTACGCAACGGTTGCAGTATTGTCCGTCCGGACCAGTACGTGCTTGTCGTGTAGCAGCGATTTGAAGCAGCGCAGAGCAAGCCATACTGCTAGCAACTCAAGGCAATTGATGTGCCACTGCAGTCGAGGTCCTGTCCAGGCTGCATGCTGCATGCCCATTGCACATGGCACCCCAGCCTATGGCAGAGGCATCTGTTGAGACAACAACATTCCTGGACACTTGCACTAGGAAACTCCTGCCCGAAGAAAGGCAAGGTCCGACCACGGGTTGAAGGTCTGGCGGCAGGATGGGGTGACAGTGCCGCGTTGCCATGCCCATCTTGGGACTCGGTCGTGAAGCCAATGCTGAAGCGGTCTCATATGAAGCAATATGAGCGGCGTGACAGCGGCAGCGGATGCCATATGCCGCAGGAGCCTCTGAAACTGTTTCAGTGGAACCGCCCTCCTGCGCAGAAATGACTCCAGGCAGTTCAGCATCGACTGAGCGCGCTCTACTGAGAGGCGCGCTGTTAGATTGACCGAGTCCAACTCCATCCCGAGAAAAGAGATCCTCTGCACGGGGGAGAGTTTGATCTTTTCCCAGTTGACCTGAAGCCCCAACTCAACGGGATGAGGGCTGCCTCCAAGACCTTGGAGAAGACACGAGGCGACAGGGACAGCCCGAAGGGGAGGACCTTGTACTGATATGCTCGCCCCTCGAACACGAAGTGGAGAAACGGCCTGTGTCGAGGGAGGATCGAAACATGAAAGTACATGTCCTTCAGGTCGATCGCTGCAAACCAATGGTGCGGACGAGCGCATCAAAAAATACGTTTCTGCGTTAACATCCTGAATGGGAGCCTGTGAAAGTGCTGGTTCAGAACGCGCAGGTCCAGGATTGGTCGTAACTCACCGCCTTTCTTGGGTACAATGAAGTAGGGGCTGTAAAACCCTGACTTCATATCGGCTGGAGGGACCGGCTCTATCACGTCCTTCGCCAGCAGGACTGCAATTTCCACTCGCAAGATGGGAGCATCCTTGTTCGGCACAGAGGTGAACCGAATGCCCCTGAACTTGGGAGGACGCCGGGCAAACTGAATCGCATAGCCGAGTCTGATGGTTCTCGTGAGTCAGCGAGACGGTCTGGGGAGCACTAGCCAGTCCCCCAGGAACCGAGCAAGCGGGACTAGGGGAACCACCGACGTAACCGCAGTGGGGCAGCGAGGTGGAGCGCAGGGACCCGACCTGGAAGGCAGAGCGTCCCGGAGTGGGGTCTGAGTGCGCGGTGCAACACTTACCTGGATCCACGGTTGGGCAGGGGGCGCGTGTGAAGGCATAGCATCCTCAAACCAGGCCCTGCTACCCGTTGGCGAAAGAAGAGGGGGACGGGAGTGTTGAGGCTGTGCCTCGCACACTGCCATCCTCGTCCTCTTGAGACCCGGAGAAATAGGAAACTGCTCTTTTATTGAATGTTTGGGTACCACCGGCTGGGGAGCCAGTGGCTGAACAAAAGATTCTCCACCCGGCCCTCCTCCGGGGGAAGGAGTGGTGCGGTCACCATCTCCAGAAGAGCAGGATCCAGAATCTCCAGGTCGCCCGTCTCAGGGCTGCGCCGCTTTCCTGCTGCCAGCTCCACGCTGCAGCCGGTGTGAAGGCTGCTGCTGAGGCCAAGCTGGAGCGGAGGTGGAGGCAGCAGGAGGGTGCCCTCGGTGACGAGCGGGAGGAGGGACTGCAGCCGGCGGCGGGGTGATGACAGCAGCGGGCTGCCGGGGCAGGATGTGTCTGATCGCCTCCGTCTGCTTCTGTGCGGCGGAAAACTGCTGGGCAAAGCTTTCCACCGCGTCGCCGAAGAGGCCAGCCTGGGAGATTGGGGAGTCCAGGAAATGGTGTTTGTCAGCCTCCCTCATATATGCCAGGTTCAGCCAAAGGTGGCGTTCCTGGACCACCAGGGTGGACATCGTCTGACCGAGGGACCGCACCGTGACTTTCGTCGCCCAAAGGGTGAGGTCCGTCGCAGTGCGCAGTTTCTGCATTACCCCTGGGTCAGAACTGCCCTTGTGCAGCTGCTTCAATGCCTTAGCCTGGTAGACTTGCAGGAGGCCCATGGCGTGCAGGGCGGAGGCGGCCTGTGCAGCAGCTCTATAAGCCTTGGCCGTTAGAGCAGACGAGAACTTACAAGCTCTGGACGGGATGCGTGGATTACCTCGCCAGGCGGCGCCGCTTTGCGGCCAGAGCTGCATCGCAATAGCGCGCTCGACTGGGGGGATCTCCACATACACCTTAGCCACCCCGCCGTAGAGGGCAGTGAGGATGGAAGAAGTACTAGCTCTGTTTCGTGCAGAAAAAGGTGCCCTCCAAGATCTAGTAACTTCTTCATGCACTTCCGGGAAGAATGGAACCGGAGGTGGCTGACGGCAATCGGCCTGCGGCACCCCCAGTAACCAATCATCCAACCTCGAGCGTTCGGGAGATGGAGGGGGTTTCCATTGCAACCCGACGCTCTCGGCAGCCCGGGAAAGCATAGCAGTCAGCTCTGGATCTGACTCGGGCAACGCCACTCTTCCTGACGGGGGCAGCGCAGCCAAGTCTTCATCTCCAGAGCCTAGCTCGTCCCCCGATGCAGTGACCGACATCCTGTCATCTGCCGGAGGCCCGAATGAGATGCTAGACGCCACCCTGTCCGGGGTCTCAGCCACCTCATCGCGGATCAACAGAGGGTGCGATGTGCTGGAGGAGTGAGGGGCCCGTGGAGACGCACTCGATGGGGAAGCCCTCACTGTAATCCTCAGATCGTCCTGGCCACACGCCGAAGTAGTCCTCCGCTGCTGGGAGACAGAGGAACTAGAACGGGGCATGGGGAGGGGGACTCCTCCTCGTTTGATGAAGAGGAGCCTCGACCGCAACATCGCAATGGTCGTGTCCCCGCAATGAGAACATGAGTCATCCACGAGCGCTGCTTCAGCGTGCTCAAAGCCCAGGCAAGAGATTCAGCGATTGTGACTATCAGATGGAGCCAGGAAGCGACCACATCCAGAAACACACGAGTGGAAGGTCATCTTTAAAAAGATGCCGCGTCACTCGTGGAGCTCTTTTAGATTCGCTCTTTTAGAAAAGAAGTGTTGAAGCACCCAGGGGAGGTCGCAGCGCGACTGCAGTATGACGAGGTGCAGCACGCCATCCAAGACACCACAGGCAGCAGCACTGGACCAGCAACCCCCGCTGACACGCCGTGACACCAACACTGTCGAAGACTGCTGTCTGTAGACACTCTTGCTTGGTAACCACACCAGCTAATGGCTGCAATATAACAAAGAGTGAAAAATTTAAGGGGGTCTGAATACTTTCCGTACCCACTGTAAGTGCGCACTTTGCCATAGGATCCTCAGGTTACTTTGACTGAAGCGAAGACTGAGTCGTGCAGCTACATAGCATGGCCAGCAACGCAGTACTCGTTCCCGTATCTCAGGGAACCGAGGTTACATTAGTAACCGAGTACATTCCCTATCGATACTTCACTCGTACTGCGTCTGCTAAGACGCTATGGGGAACCAGTACAATCCTGCCGTGCTATGCTAGAGTAAATTGGGCAGTTAGAGTTGCCTTCTTAGGCTAAGAGGTCGACCTCTGCTTTGCCGAAGATCTCCCAGATTCTCTAAACCGTAGGTGGGTGGAGCATCCACTCTTCTGAGGGGACGTTGCTCCGAGATAGCATGTCTGCTACTTGGTTCAACCTGCCCGGCACATGCGTTGCTCTCAGTGAAAGCAAGTTGACCTGAACCCATTCCAAGAGGTGCTCTACCAAAATGAAGAGGTGCTTCGAGGAGAGACCGCCCTGGCGATTTAAATATGACACCACTGTCATGCTGTCTGAGTGGACTAACACGTAGTGTCCCCTTAGGTCTGGCAGAAAGGTGCGAAGGCCCAAACATACTGCCAGCATATCCAGGCAGTTGATGCGAAGCTGACCCTCCTCTTTCGACCAATGGCCGAAAGCCGGTTTGCCATCGCACAGCGCTCCCCAACCCGTGTTGGAAGCGTCTGTTGAGACCACCTTCTGAGTCTTTCCAAGGGGCCAGAGCTGCTACGCAGGCCCGGTCCACCTTGACACGAAGGCATCCGAGATGCCAGGCGTGGGATATAACTTGTGGTTTTAGCCAGCACTGAAGGGGCCGCATGCGAAGTAGGCCCAGCTGAAGTACCGGAGATGCAGAGGCCATGAGGCCCAGCATCTTCTGAAATGCCTTGAGAGGGCGAGGGATTCCAACTTTAAATGAGGCCACGAGCTGCTGAATAGCTAGTGCACGTTCTGGTGTGACTACTGCCCTCATTCGGGCTGAGTCGAGAACTGTTCCCAGGAACGATATCCATTGGCTGGGTGACAGCACGCTCTTGGCAAAATTGACCCTGAGTCCCAGGCATTCTAAGTGGCTGAGGAGGAATGATCTGTGAAATAGTAGCTCATCCTCCGACTGGGCCAAGATGAGCCAGTCGTCGAGGTAATTCAGAATGCGGATTCCCATCTGTCTCAGTGGGGAAAGAGCCGCATCCATGCACTTCGTAAAAGTGCGAGGAGCTAGGGACAGTCCAAAGGGAAGGACCGTGTATTGATATGCCACTCCCTCGAAGGCGAATCTCAAGAATCATCTGGGGTGGGGGGCTATCTGGATGTGAAAGTAGGCGTCAGCGAAAAGAACCAGTCCCCTGGGCACACTTGCGAGAGGATCTGTTTCAATGTAATCATCCTGAACGGCCGTTTCATGAGGGAGCAGTTCAGGTGCCTGAGATTGAGGATGGGCCTTAGGTTGCCATCCTTTTTGGGGACGAGGAAGTAGCGGCTGTGGAATCCTGACTCGCTCTGAGCTGGGGGAACCGTTTCTACTGCTCCTATCGCCAGCAAATTCGTTGCCTCGGAGCGTAGGACATGTGCGTCTTTGCTCTAAACCGAGGTGGGAACCACGCCGCTGAATCGCGGTGGTCATCGAGCGAATTGCAGTGAATAGCCTCGTTTTATTATCCCCAAAACCCAGTCTGGCACTCCGGGGATGGCCTGCCGGCCTCAGCCCACATGACAAGGGGTTGGATTAATTTGAGTGGCTGGTCGCTGTATGGGGACCCCACACTCGTGATAAATAGAAGAGGAAATTTGCTCTCTTTGAAAATGCTTTCAAAAAATGCTTCGCTAGACTTAATGCTCTTGTAGCGAGAGCAGTCAGCCCCTGTGCGCACTGACTCAGCGTGGGCGTGGCCCAGACGCATCCAATCTGAAGCTGTCAGTAATAATAATCATTAGTGACAGCATTCTCGTTTAATCTGCCTAAAACGATCAAACCGCTCATTAGAAGAGTGGTACTGATGATCTTTATGTGTAAACACACCGGCAGATCAAAAGTGCTGCGCGCATTCTCTCAGATCCACTCGTGGCGGACGAGGGGAGGGGCGGGGCCGCCTTCATTGAAGAAGGCGAGCAGCGAGCAAAGCAGAGCGAGACATGAACTCTCGTAATGAGAGCGGTCTGTCTCAGTGAGCACAGCCTCAGCGTGGGCATGGCCCAGGCGAGAGGCGCATTCAAATACGAAGCTGTCAGCGATATTGAATCATTAGTGACAGCGTTCTGCTCCAATCCGCCTAGAAGGATTGAGCCGCTCGACAAACGAGGGTGTAAACACACTGGCGGATCAAAGAGCTGCGTGGATGAAATTGCTCAAGCCTGATCGCTCAACCCGCAAGCTCACCATTACTTCCTCCGAGGTAACTGGGAGGAGAGAAACATGAGAGTGGGAGGCGGGGCAGCCTTCCGCGAACAAACAGTGGCAGACTGTTTTCATGGTAAAAGCAGCCCATCTCTGTGAGCGCAGCCTTAGTGACACACACACAAATGCGAAGCTGCCAGTGACAGCGTTTTGCTCCGATCCACCTAGGAGGATAGAGCCGCTTGATGTAACGAGGGGCGCTGTTCCTCACGTGTAAGACATGGATCGAAGTGCAGTGGGGAGAGCGAGCACGCAGGCTCTGTGTCGGCGTGAGATCGCTCAGACCTGGTTGCTTAGCTCCCAGACTTTGCTGTTTCTCTCTCCGAGGCTCGCTGAGCGAGGAGAAACGGGAGAGCGGGGCTGCCTCATTGAAGGCAGTCTGCGAGTGGAGAAGAGCGAGACTCATGATCTCAGCGAAAGCATTCTGTCTCAGTGAGTGCGCAGCTCATTGCCCTTCTGCGGCGGATCAAAGTGCAGCGGGGAGAGCGAGCACGCGGGTACAGTGCCGGCGTGAGATCGCTCAGACCCGGTTGCTTAGTTCCCTGACTCCACTGTTTCTCTCTCCGAGGCTCGCTAAGAGAGGAGAAACGGGAGAGCAGGGCTGCCCTCACGGTCCGTGAGTGGACAAGAGCGAGACTCATGCTCACTGCTCTTCTGCATCGTGCACGATTCCCTGCACAAGCCACACTCGCAGTGCGACATTTGTAACAACGTCGCTAGAAATTTTGCTCTTTTAGAACTTACCTCTTAGAAATAAGCTCTTTTAGGCTAGCCGGATGGCGGCAGGGTATCAGCTGGGACCGCTGCTGCTGCGACGCTGAAGGCGGCGGATAAGCGGCGAATCAGCCGAGCAGAGGGTCGCTGGTTCAGCTTGATCCGCTGCAAAGCTCCGCTGCCGTGCCATTGGTTCGTTTTTTAATTAACTGCACGAACCAATGGCCGTGCATTTACACTGCATTATTGAAAAGGCTTCAGTATTCGGAGAAAAAGGAGTTTTCCCCATAGTGTCTTAGCAGAAGCAGTACGAGTGAAGTATCGATAGGGAACAAATTTCTTCCACAATGTTGGATTTTATTTCATTGGCTATGATTGAAATCCGATGTGGTTATCATAAGATTAACTTATATCCACTTTTTGCAGAGCAAAATCAATTGCTTAAACTTTGTAAAAGGAAGTTCTTCCCATTAAGGATCTTTTCTGGAGCCTCCGTGCACCAGCAACAGAATGAGAGCCGTTGTTTTAGCATAGAAAGTTAGTCAAGGGCAATCCTTTTAGCACTCGGTGTTGTATCTATAAATGTTCCCTTCGGTTTCTCCCTTATCTTATTTGGCAATGTCGCTTCTTTCATTTCTTCCCCACGGGCTTGTTTGGGGTTTTGTTTGAGCGCTTGACACTGCTTAATTTTCCTGTCATTATCTAACTCACTAAACTAGTTGATGAGATGTTCCTCTCAGCTGAAATCACATTCGAATTTGAGGGGCAGAAAGGGCACTTCACCATTAGTGATTAAAGGGGCAGTGGTGGATCAACAATCAGGGATTCCTTGTTGGTGTTCTCACCTCATTAAAGTTTTGCATTGACCGAGTCTGGGCAGCTGTTTGTCACTGAAACGATGTTGCATTGGGTATCTTCGCCTCATTTGTGCATACTACAAGAGGGCCTCTTTTCACATTTTATGAGGTTTTACAGTCTTCACGGTGGTTACTTTGTAGTAAATTGCCATGATTTTATATGAGCTTTAAACAACTGTCACACCTGGAGGATGTTCCCATATAGTGTCAGCTACTGACATAACATCTTATTCCCTCAGGGAACCAATGCTACATATGTAACTGTGACGTGATCAAATAAAAGGCACAAGACACTCAGTGTCCAGAATGACAAGAAATAGGATGGAGGAGCAGGAAAGCCTTTAATAAAAGTCAAAAAGTGATTGCAGGTGGTATGGAAAAATTTTATGGTATCCTCAAAGCATAGATCTTAATATTATTTTAAACCAGTACATTTAACAACACACACTGCTACTAAAATCTGTTTCCTACCTTTAACATTTACTGACAGACACCATAATAATGCAGGTGGTAAAAGAGGAAGCCAAATAAAGAATAATGAAGAAGGTCATCATAAGCAGCTTTTCTACAAGCTGAAGTATATGCTAGTATAAAGATGGTACACAGAGTCATTTATTCAAACACGAAATACCATCATAGTAACACACTTGACACTTAAATAAACTAGACAAATTATAGCATTTTTCTGTAAAATTGCATAAATATCTTTATCCTTTTTGCATAGTTATATCTTTCTTTTGCAGTTTTCCCCAGTTTTGTACCCGGTTTAAAATAAATAAATAAATATATATATATATATATATTTATTTATTTACCATTTGAAATGGCTGTACAAAGGTGTTCCTCTCATGCTTCCTTAGGATCTGACAAATCAGGATTTAAAGTGGGGATGCACTGATTGATAGGCCACCATTGTTAATTGTCTGATTTTCATTCTAATCCTGTGATCGGAGATTGGGTAATCCTGGCTACTTTCTGAGTCTATTTTATTTAAACTGCAGAACACATGCTGAATAGTGCTACTATAATGAATGAACACTTGATGAGCCCTTGAAGCATGATATTTCGGCCACTAAAGATTATTGGTATTTATTGGTAACTGAAAAAAATGATGACTTCAAAAATTCATGAGACTTTGGACATTAAAGCGACCAAATACTTTGCATGGCCACTGCATAAAGAAATGCCTAATACAAGACTAAGGGGATAATTAAGAATTACTTTAAATTTCAGATTGTAGGACTCAAAAAAATCAACGCAATATGCTGTAGCAATCTCGTTGAGTAAATTCAGAGGCAGTTAGTGGTCAGGCTTTAGACATTTCCTTAGAACTATCATGAATAAACAATCTTTGTAACATAGCAGTATTATGTGCAACAAATTCATTTCAAACACAATGACATAAATACATTATCAGTGACATAAAGAAAGGACAGCATGAAATGGGAAAGCCTGGGAATGGTTGTAATAGGCTACTTTTTGTTTTGATGTCTGTATCCTATTGCTGTTGCATTATTCTCAAAATCTTACTATACTTCCTCAGATTTATTTGCTACAGATTAAAGCTACTTTAAATTCTCCTAAACTGTGTACACTAATATCAAGTACAAAGAGCGCTGTTGTTACAATCCACCCTACCTCTGTAGATGTCTATAGGACAAAATGTCCACAAAAATACACTCTTTCTCTCAAACACACTTGTCTCATACACACACACACCCTGCATCCCAATGTTCATCCATCATTACTAGTAGGCTATGTGAAATTAGAATAAGTGTGTCCCAAAGCATGATATGTTAAACAGAGTATGACACATTTAAAATTGTCTTTTGTGTCCATCCTAACGTGACACAAAATGAAACATCAAAACCAGTGATGAAAATGATAGAAGTATTTATACAGTATTCAAACAAAGCCAAAGCTGGCTGTGCTTTGACACCATAATATATACCAGTCAACTGTCGTTGAGTTGTTCTTGTGTGACAGAGTTCTACAAAAACTTGGTTATGCTTACATTGTAACCAAAGCAACTCAAGTGGACTGGTTATGTCTGGAAAAAATGTTTTAAAAATGAAAAATAAATAAATATAAAAATGAAATAAAATTCAGATTTGATCACTTGCAATTAATTCTGTAGACAGTCTGCCTGAAAAGATTTGATTTGAGAAAAATCCAATTTGTCTGCAGCCTGAACATAGCCTAACACAAGAAACAGTGTTAAACTAACTCAGTCCAACTCAAAACACAAATTAAACACAGATGTGATGTCATATGTTGACAGTCTGTGTAGTTGGATGGTTTGCCTGCAGAAAATCCGTAAAGATCCTATAAAGAACCATCTTTTTAGAGTGTGGAATATATTTAAAAAGAGTTAGGGACTTTATGGCTGTATTTATATTCTATGCCAGTATGTGATGATAAATTAGTGTCAGTTTTCATTGTATCCATGACAGCATTTGAATGAAGTTTGAATAATTTGTTATTAGTAGTCTATATGTTAAAAGAATATTTAAGATACCAAAAAAAAAAAGTATCAATTTAATCTAAAAGTCTTTAAAATCCATTCACTGATATATATCTTATATATATTTTTAAATATATCTATTTTTATTTTGTTCATGTCCATTGCTTCATTTGTAAATGAAAATAGACGCTGATTTATCGCCACGTACTGGCGTAACCTAAGCTTATAGAAATACAGTCATAAAGTCAACATTTTATTGGCATGATTGTTGGACATTTATAAGGCCTATTAACAAAACATACTTTAATATAACATAATAATCAGTGTCAGCTGGTGGAAAAATTTCTAGGTAGGGCTGTGCCACATCCAACAATTTTAGCAAACATTAATGCTAAAACAGTTAAAGAAAATGTTTAAGAAAAAAGTTAAAGAAGAAGGAATTTTTGAGAGGTTTGAAACATACATTAAATAAAAATAAATGTTTTAAAGGAAGGAATTTGAGAGGTTTGAAACATACATTAAATAAATATAAATGTTTTACCACGTTCAGTTTGAGGATGATTTTGAAAAAAAAAAACAACAACTGTATTTTCTGCAAGCTTTTTCAAGGTAAATTATACTTTTTAAAAAAACTTTTAAATTTTCATTCACAATTCACAATTTATGTATACAGCGCAACAGCAATAACTGTGAGGAGAAATGTTATATTTGTTTGTTATTTTGGTTATTTTTATTTTTATTTTTTTACATTAGGTACTCCATTAGGGACTCCTGTATGTCACTGTTATCATCTTTACCTTGTTGTGTCCCGAATGATGCACTATACACTATGTACTCATTCTTTGCACTATGCTCAATGTCTAGTGTATGAATTATATAAAGTTATTTTGTCATTCACCATCGATACCCTCTCCTGCCCATTACAAATAGGATTTGAGGACACTGATTAAATTATGTCATCATATTTTGAACATGTTTACAGCAATTGGCTAAACTATACTACAGCCAGCCAACAGGGGGCAATCTAAATATTTTGTCTTCAGTTCTCAGGACATGTGAGGCTCTTGGTTCAAGCTTGATTTACTAATGCATGAACAGCAGTTACCACTTTGAGACAAAGAATGTCTGTACATGAGCTCTTACATATTACACCAATCATTAGTCATGAAGGTCATGAAATGCAGTTTCAGATTTTTAGATTTTGTTTGCCATGGTGAGTTTATAAAGTTTGTAAAGTTTTTTGCACCAAAAGGTCTTTCAGCAGTATTTCTCTTGTGACTGACAGACAGAGTTGCTAGAAACACACCTCCTTAATTACATCGACCGATGACACGTTAAGGGCTGTGTTGAGGAGAAATTGTGACGTCATAATTGTACCAATTTAAAATCTAGGTGTTTCACAAGGGTTTAAGAGAATTATAAATATTTCATTTAGTTTTGAGTTTTGAAACTTGCTTTGAAACTTTTGAGTTTTTATTGCAGAGTAACCTCTCATATGTGTAAATATCAAGAACATTGTGATTCTCCATTCTATGACCCTTTTAATTAGGTAAAGAGATAAGAAATTTAGGGGAAAATAAAGCAAATGCATAAAAATTAATATAATCATATTGTCACCACATTCACAGATCCCAGTTACCTGAGTTCTAATCACCTGCACGTCACCAATCCAATCAATGAATCAACTAGGCATAAAATAACACAACACTCTCCAGTCTTCATTTGGCCTATGACTTGGAAATAAACCACTTACCCACTATGCTCACCTGTGTGGATAGGTTGTAAGCTTCATTAATTAACCCCCCTCATTGTCTTCACTCATTCTCCGTACTCCAGTAACTGATGTCTATATCTATCTGGATCCTATCAGTGTGTGTTGTGGTATGTGCTCTCCCTTGATCTCTGGTGTTTACGTGTGGAGACAAGATTATTATTCAGCATTCCATTCCAGTCTCCCCAATCAAGTATCATTAAGTTACTCACACTTTACTTACGTTATGTTTAAAATAAAGTCCTTCTGAGTTTAATCCTTTGTTCTAGTATGAGCTATCCTGACAAATACGGTATAAACAACAATAATAATACACAAATATGAAATGAAAAGAAATAATCAGAGAATGGATTTGTGTGATGGGAAGGATAAGTATGTTTTATTTTAGGTCTCTATTATTTTATTCTTAAATATTATTTTAAAATGTATTCTAAAATTAATTGGAATCCAGTCTATACATTGCATAACTTTTTTTGGCTAAAAATTATCCAAAATAAATTTTTGGGCAAGTACATAACCAGCCAGTGTTCAAAACTATCTCCTTACCTTAGCCCGATTCACAACAGTAAGCTTGTAATAATGTTTTATAATTTGAGTGGTACTGGTAGGTTTTCGCGAGAAATAAAAGCATGCCACCATTCGTCTTTGCCTCATTATGTCATGTCTGTAAACATAAAGAAGGAGTCCTGGCTAGTAGGCTATATCTCACATGAGGATGCTGCAGGTGGCGGATCATTAATTGCCTTTTCTCACAGCAGCTGGAATAATTACATTTATCATTTTGATGGCGGATTGTAATCCAAAAAATTCCATACGACAATCCTCAGTCACAACTGGAGATTCACCCATAGTCACCAGTAGTCTACACGTAATGCTAATGCACACTAAATTCACATAAGCTGTGGCCCAAAGTTGAGTGTGCACACTTCGAAGGCCAGGACTCTGAAGTGCACGAAGGGCCCTCCGAAGTGCGTGAGATGCTCCGCCTTCACAGGATTTCTTAATTGCGACACCAGAGGTTCCCAATTAGTGCTCTGTCGCATAGCAACGGTGTGAGAGGAAAGCTGACGAGAGGACAATCCTGCAAGTATAGGGCCAGGACAGGTGGAACCAGAATTGCTAATTTTTGTTTTGATGTTTTACGTCATAATGGAGGAGACGGTGATGTACCTCAGGCTTAGCCAAGACCGAGGCCATGTAAGTTACACTGGTTTGCTGTGTCCTTTGTCGGATTACAACTTTAAATACAGGAATTGGCTTGGAGCTTACTTGAATAATGTAATGATACATATAAAAACTACAAAATACACACACACATAGCAGTTCAAATGCTGACTGATATCTTACAAAGGAGCGGTTTTATATAGTTTATTGTCTTGACCATGGTGATCATATGTAGACAGGTTAGCAAAAATAAAACTGTGAATAAAAAAATAGAGCATTGTACAGCTCAATGTTTAGCGGCAGCTGTCACAGCTGAACAGTGCTGTTCGACCGGTCCGAGTCCTTCAGATGCAGCCTTTGATATAGTTAGAAAAAATTTGTTAATATTCTGACAAAATGTTGATACTTTAATTTTCAAAATAATCAGAGGTGGACTGTAAGGAAGCACATTCGTTAAGTATACTCGAACAACTATGAAGTAATACGTTTTCTTTTTTTTCCTCACAGGACAGCAGCACTACAAAAATATGGTATTTTACAACATGATGCATTGTTGTAGATTAAACTACCCAACAGTACATGAAGTAGGCAACTTTAAATTTAATAACCTTGAACATAATCAGAAGTAAAATGCAACAAACACAGTAGTGCAGCAGTAATATTAATGCAAAACCATCCTGACTAAATATTTTTTCAGAACAATACTGTACACCTTTACTTTTACTATCAATACCTTAAGTATATTAGAGTATGCAAGATAATACTTTTACTTAAAGGATAGTTCAGCCAAAAATGAAAATTCTGTAATCATTTACTCACCCTTAAGTTGTTCCAGGTTTGTAATTTTAATTTTTGGCTGAACTATCCCTTTAGCTAAGGTTATAAATATGACTAGTAGTTTTTCCCCAATGTGGTATTAGTAGTTACTAAAAGTAGTTTACTAAAGTACCTCAATATTTCTGCTACTAATTACGTTGTCATAGCTCTAAACTATTTCTCTTTTCCTTCTTTCCCTAAATCAGATCAGACCCCTGTACTGCAGGATAAAGCTGAATGTGGCAGCGTTGGACAGGTTTTTTAATGGTTTTCTGCTGAGCAGGGAGGCCCTGACATTGCTGCTGGATCTTCTGAGAAGTGAACGGCAACAGTGATGGTGCGCCACAGTCCAGACCCTGGTGTTTCTCTTCTGTCTGGCCTGTTGTAAATAGTTGTAAAAAGTAATTTCAGTAATGTATAGAACAATTTGTTTTAATGTGTAAAAAAAATTATTTACAAGACAAAAAATAAACATATAGAAGAATGTTTTGTGAAAAAATTATAAGCTGCATTAAAAAAATTAACAATGTACATAATTACTTCTCTTTTATTTACAGATGTGAATATGCAAAACAAAAATACAAATTGTACAGAAAGTACTCAGGCTCATTTACAAATAAATTACACTATAAAAAGAAATAATGTATGCAACTTATTTCATTTTTAACTTACATCACAAAAATAAACTACAGAAATTAGCTTGTTTCATTGACAATGTGACATTTAAAAAAATATATTGAAAAACTGTAATGTACCCTTTTTTTCCACTGCTTTCTCTTGCCTAATAGAGAATGGCTTTTTCAAATTCTCAAAAATGTGTTATTTTAATTTCCACATTCTCCATTAAAATACCTTCAAAATGATGTATGATTTGTTGGAATCGGACAAAAAATGACTGAGCTACACCTGTTTGAAATCGACAGAGTCAGCAATGTCCATTTTAAGAAAAATCGAATTGAAGTTTTCTGAAGGTTCCAAAACAAAATCACCTAGCAACGTTGCATATTTTCCTTCAGTTCTTTTCTTAATAATAATTATTATATTAATAATCACAATATAGCTTTTTTATTTTATCTTTGTTATCATAAATAAGAACAAATGCAAAAAAATAAAAAAATACAGTATAACAAATATAAGAACAATAATGCGTTTTCATTTAAAAAAATAATCAAATGTAAAGAAAAAAAAATTCCCTTTAGTGTGTTCATTACAAATAAATTTATTATTAAAACTACAAAAGCTATTCAGTTCAATCAAGAGCAGCGATTGATGCCCTCTTTTCTTTTATTGTTAGATTAACAGTAATGAGACAGACAGCCTATGTATTAAGACCTATTATAATGCACGGATCCAATACAATGTTACACATCAGGGCCCGTATTCACAAAACATTTTATCTTACCACTAAGAGTTCTCCTAAATAGCAGTAAAAGTTTTTAGCTAAGAGTTTTCTCTTAAACCCTATTCACAAAGCTGCTGAGACAAACTTTTACTAAGGAACAGAGAGAAGTCTTAAGCTAAGAGGAAGGGCGTGGTAATATGCATATAAACAGCCTTTTAATTAACAGAGTAGAATAATCCTGGCTGAAAGTAATACATGCAAACATAAAAAAAAAAAAAACTGGATGCAAGAACAGCTGTTACTTCTTGCCCAACTGGTTAATGAAAACAATGATATAATCAAAGGAAACGTAGGAGTTGGGGCAACCTCCAAAACCAAAGGTGATACCTTTTTAAAAGGTCATTATCATCAAATGTTTCTAAAATGTGTATGTTCCAAGGCAGATTGCCAGCAACAGCCATTTTAGGATAGTTTGTGGCTTAGTCTTAGTGACTTAGCAGTCCTCTTCACTACTCCTAATGTTTCACAGATTTAAGATCTAGTTTTAGTGATAAAACACTTTGTGAAATACTCTTAGAGCAAATATTTAGGAGTCCTAAATTTAGGACTGACACGCCCATTATTTTTAAGATTTTCTCCTAAATCGGCGAGTTATGAGCTACTTTTAGCCTTAAGATGTTTTGTGAATACGGGCCCAGATGTTTTTCCAAAACAGTTCCCCAAACATTCATTAAAGAAGAAAGATGGACTGTTTCTGCAACAGGAACTCTCAGGGAAGACAATAACCATCCAGACTGACACCGGCACATCTGTATCTCTAATTCCAGAATCGTATACAAAGAGCTCCTGCTTGACTCCCCCTTGCAGCCAGTTGAAATTCATCTCTCATCATATACTGGTGATAGTACCAGTGCTGGGAGAAATCAGAGATTTCCAGGTAAGAATCCGAGATGAGCGACGGATTCTTACCAATATTCCATAGGCCACGACCTGTCCCATATACTCTGAGGGAAGCGGTGGAGAAGGAGTTAGAGCGGCTACAAAGACATGGAATCATCACTCAAATGGAACAAGTGATTGGGCAGCACCAATAGTGGTAGTCTGGCTCACACTGTGCGATTTTTTAAAATGTCCTTTAGGATTGTACTTGTCAGACTGTACGAACATGAAGATCATGTCACACTGTGGGATCTCAGTTGTCATTAATGTCAGACTGTACGACAGTCAAGACGCGTTAAAAACGGGTGTGAGCAAGAAAACTTGTCCGGAGTTCTACATTATCAACCCATACACGTTCAGTGACTGTGAGCTGCATTGCACGCGGGGCTGTAATGTTGGCTATCATTAAAAGTATATGAATGGCGGCAATACCAGCGTATTTAAGAAGAATAGTACAAGCAGCACTACACACCCACATGAAAACAGCAGCGCAACTGGTGTTTATCATAGCAAAGGCAACGTATCATATGAATTCCGTAAGCGGAGGATGAGAGCACCAGAGTTTACGTGGTTAGAAGAAATCTCTAGCATTAATTCTGATCATGGCTTGTCTTGAAAAACTAAGACAGTTTGACGTTCGTCGTAGGAGAAGTCACACTGCAGGACTGTGCGCCAAATCTTCTGACACTGCCAGTATTTTGTCGGAGGTAAAATTTGATCGCAATGGCCATTAATCGGCTGTTGGTGAACATGTCAAACCAGCGATCAAAGACTGCAGATTTTAGCCCAGGATTATAGGAATCTTTTAGGATTTTCAAAATTTGTTTCAGACGACCAAATCGTGGCCAAAATCGCACAGTGTGAGCCCAGCTTTATCAAAAGACATGGTAGATCAGACCAGACGTGACCTCCTGTCAAAGGTCTTGGATCTCACACTGACTGGGAGGCCTAAGCTTGTACCTAATCCAAATCTCAAACCTTTTAAGAAAGGAAAGATCAGTTTTTCACAGACCAAGGATGTGTTCCTTGGGGATCACGGGTGGTCACGCCACCCTAAGTACAGGAGAAGATTGCTCTCAGACTTACATGAGGGTCATCCAGGAGTCACTCGAATGAAAGCTTTAGCAAGAAGCTTCCTTTGGTGGCCTGGTTTAGATCATGAGATTCATGCATTTGTGGGTCAGTGTGCACTGGATTACGGATTATGCAGAGGTAAACAAGCAACATTTCCTGGTAGTGATAGACGTCCATTCAAAATGGATTGAAGCCTTACCTACAAATCTGGTGTCCGCTGAAAAAACTGCTAACCTTCTAAGGCAGTGGTTCTCAAACTTTTTATACCAAGTACCACCTCAGAAAATATTTGGCTCTCCAAGTACCACCATAATGACCAACATTAAAGTAGGCTACAATAGCATAGTAGGCCTAACTATTCAACTACAGCTCTGCACAGTTCAAAAATGAGGCAGAGGTACGCAGAGGAATCACTAAATTAAAAATAAATTAAAGTTAAATCACAATACATTTTAACAGACATGTTCACAAGTCTCTGAGGTCCAAGTCCAAGTCAAGTCTCAAGTCTTTGAGGCTGAGTCTAAGTCAAGTCTCAAGTCTTTAAAGTGGAGTCCAAGTCAAGTCTTAAAGGTCCCCTGAAATGCTTAGAAACACGCAGCTATACTCTATGTGTTGACGTCATTTTAACTGAAACAGGAAGACAGGGCGGGACATATCAAGCAGCCCCACCTCTTTTTAAAATAGCCAATAGCTTTCGTTTATATCACAGCTTGGGCTAGAGCCGTTCAGAGCCGTTGAGCTCCGTAAAGCCACATTTGACAGAGTATGCCAGCCACAATCTCATCCATATTGCTATAAAATATAGCATTCTGTTTAGAATTCAAATAGCTCCGATACATTTTGTGGTCTGCGTCGACTCCCGCTTGTGATCCACTCCGTGCTATCGTGTCTCTGGACCGGAGCAGAGTGTGTGTGCGGTGCGGTGGTTAGCGTGACACAGCGCGAAACCAGACTTCTTTTTTTACTCAATGGAAAGCATATTTACACTGTTTGAATCGTTCCCTGTCCCCTATATAGTGCACTATGTGCCATTCACTGTACAGAAAATACAAATTCTGTGGACAAGTGACCGATTTCAGCCGCGGCTTTAGCGTCTATTTTATAGTTTAGGGGGCGGGTGCTTCAGATTCTAGAGAGCATTTGATTGGACAGAAAGTTTGATGAGAAGCTGAAGTACGATGTAACGTCAAAAAAATCGTTGAGCCATTTTGGCGGAAGTGACGAACTGCAAGCTTCGAATGCTTATATCTTCTAAATGCGAAATTTGTCACTGTTTTGGAGGACACTGCCTTATAGATAACCTTAAGACTAACATACTGATACTAACACCCAAAAAATGTTCATGGGGACTTTAAGTCTTTGTTCTATTTATTAGTAACAGTTCTTTCAGCTAGTTATTGAGGCTAAATCGGTTTTGAAATACTGTTTTCAGGATATGATTTTCTCAAAAAAAAACAAAAAAAAAACCTAACAAAATTTAAGACAAATTAGAAATGAAAAGGTGTCCATTTATTAATTGTCAGACAAAATGCTGCACATTTCTTTGTAAAATTAAAATATGTCAAACAACAAAGCTAAATTGAAATTTTAAAACAAACCCTAATCAATCAAATGAATAACACAAATGAAAGAAATCTCATATAAACAAACTAAGGCTTTGTCTGTGCTCTTTTTCAATAGAGGTGACCACAGTATTTTAAACACAACACAACCCAAACAAAGAGGCTGCATACAGCATAAGCAGTTTTTAATCTAAATTGTATTGTATAATTTCGAAATTTGAAGCAAAAACAAAATGGTCTGACTTTAGTGAAACTATTCTACATAACACATCTGTAAGAAACAAAACAGCAGAATGCAGATTCAGTCTCTGCCAGAAGGTGGCGCTTGAACAGCAATTCAACATCGTTTCCTTGGTTACCGCTGTAAACAAAGCAGTGCTGCGTTTGTGAACACTACTTTAATATGCATCCCAGGTAGCCAAAATGGTTTGGCCCGATAATGGCCCAGATCCAGCAGGCCGGAAGAAATAACTCGGCCCGGCTGCGGTTGCCAGACTCGGCATGGACATGGGATGAATGACGCACCAGAATCGGCCCAAATACAGTGGCCTGAGTCCGGCTGCCAAAACTGCCCGCATTGGGCCACAATCACGCCGACAAGAATTGAAACACTTAGCCAGTACTGGTCCGAGTCTGGGTACTGAAACTGAGCCAACACCACTGGCATTGGGCCACAATCACACCGACGAGAAATGAAACACTCAGCCAGTACTGGCCCGAGTCATGCCGACACCTAGCCGGTACTAGTCTTGTTCGCTAAAAAAAAAAAATATATATATATATATATATACTTACACGTACTTATACAGAATTACAACTTCTAAAATATGTGTATTAAAGACTCCTTCCAGTTTTTATATAAAACCAGAGCTTTGAATAATTTGTTTTTCCACAAAATGACATTGTTACCTTAAAATCCTTAAGATGGCATCTACTTCCAACTAAAATAAAATATATATTTTTCAGTGTCCTTGTTAAGCCTGCATGTACTTATGCATGTCAACTAAATATCAAGTCAAGTCAAGTCAAGTCTGCTTTATTGTCAATTCTTCCACATGTACAGCACATACACACAGAGAATTGAAATTGCGTTACTCTCAGACCCTTGGTGCATACAGATAACACTAACAGTAGAACATAAATACAGATTTAATATGTCACCTTTACAAAGATTAAGGGTTTGGCCCTTACACCATTTCTTTTTATGGCATCCCCACCTACTACCCCATGAATTACCCCATAACATCCATATGTGCTCCTGAAGACCTTGATTAGCTGGATCAGGTGTGCTTGATTATGGTTGGAGCACAACTCTGCAGGACTGCGGCTCTCCAGGACCGGGGTTCACGGCCCCTGCTCTAGCACTATGTCAGCAAACTCATAATTATAGCTTCATTATAAATAAACATTACTTGGATATTATATGTGTAGAACGGTTTATTAAAATGATAATATATGTTAGATTATCAAATGTTTACTCACCAGGGTAACAAGTTCTTCTGGTTTTCTGGCAATTAGCAGCACAAAAAGCCTGTCTGGTTTTGACATTAGATGTCAAAGCTGGTGCGCATGTCTTCAAACTCATATAGCAAAAATAATGTTAAAGTTCCCTTAACCCCTTTAAGCTTGTTTCATTATATGAATTAAATCATTAATTTCCAAATGTAGTTAAAGAAAAAAGAGAATAAAAGGAAAAAAAATATTAATAGGAATTAAAATAAAAAATACACTAACAAATAACATAACATGGGCAGGTAAAAGATATTATGTTTAAGTTTAAGTGTCACTGCTACATACTATTTACCACATTGTAAACAGAGACCTACCCCCCAGCACTCAACCTAAACTGGTCCGGGTCTGCATGCCCATATCTCAGCCAAAATCAGACCAGCCCTTATGGTCCATAATCGGGCAGAATGTGGCTAAATGTGCCGTGTCTCAGTGCAAATCTGGCCAGATCTGCATATCCAAAGCCTTGCCAACTCTGGCAACCATTACTGGGCCAGAGCTGGCTCACTTTCGGTGAGCTGCTGCCAGAACACAGCCGAGTGAGCCGACACTCAGCCGCAATTGGCCCGATTGCGCTGGCTACCTGGGATTATACAGAGGCAAGATGAAAAGAAAACTTTTCTAAAGACTGCCAGTTCCCCACAGAGATACATTCATATAAACTCTCATACCAGACGACTTGCATTTTTTACGAGTCACGAGTCCAAGTCAAGTCCCAAGTCATTATTTATGCGACTTAAGTGCGACTCGAGTCCAAGTCGCAGACTTGAGTTTCTATCTCTGCATTTGAACTTAATCTTTATTTGAGTAAAGTTTTTTTTTTTTACATTTAAGTACAAATTGTGGGTACATCTCATGTCCGTGAAGTATATATATATATATATTTTTTTTTTAACATTTAAGTACAAATTGTGGGTACATCTCATGTGCGTGAAGTATATTTTTTAATATATTTTCATCAATATAAAGCCCCAATGCTTAATTTTCTAGTACAAAATTATATTTGTCCCAATCACAAAAATGATACACAACCCTGTTATTCAGCTGTCCAATTTTATAAAGAAAATTACCTCAAATATAAATAAATTTCATAGTTTTGCCTTCAGTTAGATTAGGTAATCAAGACATTTGGGTGTGCTCTTCAAAGATAATAAGTGTTTATTGTGATATAACTTGTTTTATTTGTACCCGAAAAACCATTGTCAACTACCCTGCAAACATGTCCTTGCGGGGCCCATATGAAGAGCGTGCAAAGTAAATATCTTTAGCAACAGTGTGAAAGTGAATAGCACATAACTGCAAAATTAGCCTTACTAATTTAGTAATAATAAACATGTCTATTGGTACAATGCAGTGTTGCCAGACGTACGATATATCGTATCTGTAGATAATTTTTAGTGATGGAAAAATGAATCTTTGCGAAGCACCGAGGCTTTCCCCTCAACTGTATTGTAAAAAGGTTCATTACTCAAAGCTTTTCAAGACGGTGCACACTAACGACATCTTGCGGTCAAAAGGTGGAAAAAGCTGCCTTTGCGTCCCAGACGATCCAGCCATTTTTGGACAGCTTCAGATAATAAATTAGTTTGTGCTATGAAAACCTGTATAAAGCAAAGAAAATATGAAGTCTATATAAATAAGTCTTCATGTCAGTCATTG
>NW_015546026.1:412731-415523 GCF_001515605.1 Sinocyclocheilus anshuiensis | reverse complement strand
CCACTAGGGGTGCTAGGGTGTTTTAGGTTTCCTTAAGTAAAGCCATGTGTTAGAGAGAGTTAGCAATAGCAAGCAGCAGTAGCCAGCATGGCTCACCTGCTGAACACGTTGTGCTGTGTCCTGGTTGGGAAATGTGTAATTTCAAGGATTTTTTTTTCTATTTAAAAGTGTACATTGCTGATGTTTTTTGCAGAGATGGTACATGTATGTATGGCCTATGTTTGGATTTATGCTAAGAGTTAAGACAGTGCATTTTTTATGCATTTTAGAAGGACTCTTTA
The DNA here is from genome assembly GCF_001515605.1 of Sinocyclocheilus anshuiensis. Taxonomy (NCBI): domain Eukaryota; kingdom Metazoa; phylum Chordata; class Actinopteri; order Cypriniformes; family Cyprinidae; genus Sinocyclocheilus; species Sinocyclocheilus anshuiensis. The sequence goes on along the minus strand of NW_015546026.1, from coordinate 415,242 downwards.
TTTTCTGAGGACACCACATCATGGATTTGTGAGCTGTGGCGTGTTTTCATTACAAGAGGTTGGATTATTCATTTGCTATCAGCCAATTTCAGCTACGGACAGTGATAGGAAATTGATGCACTACAGATAAGACTTTCACACACATCAACTTTCACATGACAAAATCCTACAGTCTTACATTGCTTTGTTTGCTTTTTGTTGTACTTTTGTGTATTTACATTTTTGGCTATATGTAGCTGTATTAACCTGAATTGAATGTTTTCTATTTTGTATTTAATAAATCCATTGATTTGAAATCCCTTTGACTACTGTACATTTTTGACAATATAGACATTAGTTATGTGGTGACTGCATCCATTTCAGATGTATAATAACTGTTTTTCCCAAAGACTTAAGTTATAGTAGCTGAAAAGTATTTAAAGTGAAACAGATGTATTGTTATAGATCAGGGGTGCATCCTGTTCCTGGAGATCTACCTTCCTTAGATCAGTTCAGTAGTTCAGTTCCAACCCTGATTAAACAAACCTGTCTGTAATTATCAAGTGCTCCTTCAGATCCTAATTAGTTGGTTCAGCTGTGTTTGATCAGGACCAGGTTGGGCACCCCTGTTGTAGATCAATAGTGTGGGCTAAGTGAAGGCTGCCCGTGCAGGGCCAGCACTAAGGGGCCAACGTTTTGCCAATGAACAAAATCTCAGAGGCTGCTGGGGGCCCTTAGGCTAGCCTTAAGTGGGCCCGTAAAGGGGCGGTGCAGGCGTGTTTGCAGGGTAAGTTACCCACCAGAAAACCCCCCCTCAAAAAGGAATGGTTTGTCCCATTCTCGCATAATTTGCACAGTATGATGTCGTCTCCTCTAGAACAGCGGTTCTCAATTCCAGTCCTCGCGTACCCCCGCTCTGCATGTTTTGCATGTCTCTCTTTGTTAAAGCGGTCATATGATGCTATTTTAAAGATCATTATTTTGTGTATTTGGTGTAACAGAATATGTTGACATGCTTTAATGTTCAAAAGGAAATGTGTAATTTCAAGGATTTTTTTTTCTATTTAAAAGTGTACATTGCTGATGTTTTTTGCAGAGATGGTACATGTATGTATGGCCTATGTTTGGATTTATGCTAAGAGTTAAGACAGTGCATTTTTTATGCATTTTAGAAGGACTCTTTATTTTCTGAGGACACCACATCATGGACCAGTTTGAATATGGATTTAAAGTTATTTTTGACGTGAGACCATAGTCTGGACTATTTTTGATTGTTCCTGGTTAGGAAGAGTCTGGTGTTTGTGAACTGTGGTGTGTTTTCATTACAAGAGGTTGGATTATTCATTTGCTATCAGCCAATTTCAGCTACGGACAGTGATAGGAAATTGATGCACTACAGATAAGACTTTCACACACATCAACTTTCACATGACAAAATCCTACAGTCTTACATTGCTTTGTTTGCTTTTTGTTGTACTTTTGTGTATTTACATTTTTGGCTATATGTAGCTGTATTAACCTGAATTGAATGTTTTCTATTTTGTATTTAATAAATCCATTGATTTGAAATCCCTTTGACTACTGTACATTTTTGACAATATAGACATTAGTTATGTGGTGACTGCATCCATTTCAGATGTATAATAACTGTTTTTCCCAAAGACTTAAGTTATAGTAGCTGAAAAGTATTTAAAGTGAAACAGATGTATTGTTATAGATCAGGGGTGCATCCTGTTCCTGGAGATCTACCTTCCTTAGATCAGTTCAGTAGTTCAGTTCCAACCCTGATTAAACAAACCTGTCTGTAATTATCAAGTGCTCCTTCAGATCCTAATTAGTTGGTTCAGCTGTGTTTGATCAGGACCAGGTTGGGCACCCCTGTTGTAGATCAATAGTGTGGGCTAAGTGAAGGCTGCCCGTGCAGGGCCAGCACTAAGGGGCCAACGTTTTGCCAATGAACAAAATCTCAGAGGCTGCTGGGGGCCCTTAGGCTAGCCTTAAGTGGGCCCGTAAAGGGGCGGTGCAGGCGTGTTTGCAGGGTAAGTTACCCACCAGAAAACCCCCCCTCAAAAAGGAATGGTTTGTCCCATTCTCGCATAATTTGCACAGTATGATGTCGTCTCCTCTAGAACAGCGGTTCTCAATTCCAGTCCTCGCGTACGCATGTTTTGCATGTTTTGCATGTCTCTCTTTGTTAAAGCGGTCATATGATGCTATTTTAAAGATCATTATTTGGTGTAATTGGTGTAACAGAATATGTTGACATGCTTTAATGTTCAAAAAACACATTATTTTTCAAATACTGTACATTATTGTAGGTCCTCTATGCCCCGCCTCTCTCAAACACGTCGTTTTCAACAAAGCCCCTTCCTTTGACAAGCGCAGTCTGCTCTGATTGGCCAGCTGACCCAGTGCATTGTGATTGGCCGAACACCACAAGCACGCGTCGGAAATGTCCCTTACCATAATCGTGAGCTTAAGCTTTCAAAGTAAATATCAAGACAGTTAATAATGTCCTTAGTTTTACCATCA
>NW_015546026.1:405767-412584 GCF_001515605.1 Sinocyclocheilus anshuiensis | reverse complement strand
CTCACACACACACACACGACGCGTTACTCTGCGCTGTGCAAAACTCCGCATTTGAACAGTCAATAGCAAATAGGCCTACTTAAACTAATAACAAAACATACTTACAGTCGCTGATTCAGAAGCGCCAGATTGTCATAGCAAAGTTGGAATTTAACCTTTTTTTTTCTTTTTTTTTAAAGGAAAACTTGAAATCGCATCATATGACCCCTTTAACACACCTGATTCAGATCATCATCTCGTTAGAAGTGAGGTACGTGCATGAACTGTGTTCCGATTGACATGGTCCCTACACAGTGTCCATTGCTCCCTACTCCCTGAGCAGGGGAAATCCGTTTAAGTTTACTTCATTTCGGAATATTCATTTAGAGATTTGCGCTACGCCGCTGCCTGCAGCGTCTTCACACACATACGAAACTTACTAAAGAAGCGTGAAGTGGGACATAATATACCTCTGTAAATAAATACAATTTAAATTCATGTCTCGCACACTTAAATGCCCTTTGTTTGGCAAATATACGCTCCCTTCAAACTGGAATCATGGCGGAATATCCAGTAATGTCCACTTCGCAGGGCACTTACAGTCAAATATAATGTAGGATTTCTATCACGAACGGACACTGATACGCCATTGAATCAACTCATCACGAGGTCTAAACTATATGTAGGATTGCTATCATGAACAGACACAGATACGCCATTGAGTCAACTCATCACGAGGTCTAACCTAATCCAATCAGGAGACAACAAAGCTTTTTTTTTGTATCAAGGAAAAAAAAGTTCTTTCACAACATATAGTTCAGAGATACCTCGTGATCGCTTATGCATGGGACCATTATATATATGCACAGGAAATGGCTAATTTAATCACACCCCCAGGCTTGCAAAACAACAGAACAGTGATAACGTGATTCAATCAAACTCAGCAAACCACAGAGTGACACCACATGACCCACTGAACATCTGCTTCCTGCCCTTTCTGAAACCCGACTGACCCACGTTCTTTTCTTACAACAAAAGAAACAGAACCTTGCATGACGTGTTATTTGATGTTGAACGAAAGCTTGTTTTATTCCCAGAACATTGAAATGAGTGAAAAGCTGTTATTTTGAACAGTGTGTGTTGTACGACACTTTATAGAAGTTATTAACAAAACCTGCAGAGACATTTCCCCCACGTGAGGAATTTAACAGCATGTTAATTTATGCACGAAAAGGGAACCACACAGGGCGTGGCTAAGCCCTGCAACAGCGTCGCTTGCTCTCTCTCTCTAGATCTTTGGCTTTTCGCCTTGGTGACCGCGCTACAAAGCGCTCAAATGCTGTAACATCACGCGAGTGAGACTCCAGAACTCAAACACTTCAGTTGAAACTTTGTGACTGCCAGAGATCTTCAAAAGCCTAAAGTCTTACAAACTCAGACTCTTTCAGAAGAACTGCCAAAGCCTCTGCATCACCAGGAAACCCCATTCATCAGGAAGGCATCCCCAGAAACTATGTCATCCAAACGACAGATCAGCAACCAATCAAAGGCACTGGGATTCCCTGAAAAGCCAGCAACTGGGAAACTCCGCTCAGCTTTCCAGCTAAAACGCAAGTAAGAAGCAAAATCTTTTTATCTCGTGCTGAACGGGTGCTGAACTAATTAAGCAGTAACGATAAGACAAATCTCTGTTTTATGAGTTTTCTCAGGTGCAATTTAAAGAACTCGTAGAAAACAAGTGTTAGAACTTTGGGAACTTCCTCAGAACTCCGTTAAAATCCTCATTCTTTCAACCGTATGTATGTGTGTGTGTGTGTATGTGTGTTTTTTCATTAGTTTAGTTTAATGTAATCTAGCATAGCCAATAAACTGTTGTTTCATTATAAGAATTATTGTCTTGTGTCGTAAATTTTAAAGTTAACCTCTGCTCAGATCCTTAGTTACCTAGCTCGTAGCTTATAAATTATCACAAGCATGTATTAGCCTTTGGCCAGGGATAGTACAAATATTCAAATTGGTAAGATATACTGATGTTAGTGTCTCGCTGATAAAGTGTAAACTATCAATTTTGGAATCAGTTCAATCAGGTTGATTTTGAATCTTAAGATTCGATTCCCCCCTCTGAAAACCTGAGCTAAAATAAAAGAGTTAAATTTCCCTTCTTACATATTGGTGGATTATCGAAAGCGGGCAGATTTGGCTTAAAAAAATTCATAAAACCAAGACATTATTGTGAATCTTTTCTATTTTCATCCGGAAGAATAGATTAGATACAGAGAATTGTGAATCTTTTCTATTTTTATCCGGAAAAATAGATTAGATACAAAGAAACAGAGTTTGTTGTGTTACTGTATACTATTGTGGCATGCCAGCGTGTTGAATGTTTGAATGTGCAACTCGAGTTGTTTAAAGAAGTGAACTGCAGTAAAAACATTTAAATTTTGTCTGTCGAGACAAAAAGCCGCTCTAAAGCGCACGAAGAGAGAAGCGAGCGTGTTCCTTGTTTTTCTCTCTCTTAAAAGGCCTTCATAGTTCGATTTGTTGGTGCATGTTCCACTTCCAAATTCGTCTATGCTATTCATCTCCCGGCTGTATTAATTGCAGTAAATCTGTACATTAATTTACGTCACTCGAACGAGGTGAGTGTTCAGCGCTATAAAGATAAGAATCTAAAGAGTGCTTTTTGGTTGTTCAGTGTGAAATGCGCCGCCATTTCACGTGAAGAGAGTAAGCTGTTTGTAACCGTAAACTGTGTATAACTGCATGCTAGCTATTACAGGGTACGTTGCCATAGTAACAGCCGTAACCCGGAAGTTCTAAGAAACCTTTTCCGGAGGTGACTTACAAGTACGCAAGCGCAGGTCACTGGCGCCATTTTTTTTTTTTTCTCGAGCTATTTGTAAACAAATAGCACGAGCTAAGCTAACTGAAGCTAATGCTTTTGCATTGAAGCCTATGCAAAGCTATTAGCATTGAAGGCTAGCGGTTAGCATTCAGTAGCATCTTGTGGTCTTGAAAGCAATATTTTGAAGTGTATGTATCTGAATGTATCTGAAGTGTGTATCTGAACCCTCACACTAGTGGGTTCTTTCACCTTGTCTCTCTTCTCCTCTCCTCCCACTGAAAAGAACGTTGACAGATGCAAACTTACTAAACCTTACTGTAACTGTTACGCGATTTTTACCAACCATCAGATTAGCAATCTCACAGTTAGTTTTAATCACGGTCGTTTAAAGGTTTGTCCTTTCCCCTTCAGCCTGTTTACTATACCAGTTTAAACGCTGTTGTTTTATTAGCAACTAATTATGGTTCTCATCCTCATTACCTTAATGCTACGTTGTGATTAATTCAGCTATAACTGCTCTTATAATATTAATAACATCAGTAGATATTATGAATTTAAGTAATTATGGATTTTAAATTTTAATTTCATTTCATAATTAATTACAGATTTGGAATTTTCATTTCATTTCATAAATTAATTTCAGTTCCTGCTTTCACATAGCAACAATATCTACTGATTAATTTAATTATAAATTGCTCTTATAATCTAATGACAACAACAGTAGAATTTTTAATCATTAACTATCAATAGGGCTCTGAAATTTTTAATTGCATTTGTAAGTAATTAGGGTGGTATGGATTAAGCTAATTATAATTGCCCTTATGATTGTAGTAACATCAGTGGGTATTAGTAACTTGCTATCCTTAGGGATTCAACGTTTTTAATTTACTTTCATAATTAATTACAAATTTGAAAGTTTAATTTCAGTTAATAATTAATTACAGTTCCTGTTTCCGTATTGCAACAATACTTATTGATGAAATTGAATTATAAATTGCTCTTATAATTTAATGACAACAACATAAAATTTTAATCAGTAACTATCAATATTGCTCTGAAATTTTAATTTAATTTGTAGTTAATTAGGGTTGGGTTGCCCTGCTTCAAGGTACTTACTGATTAATTTTAATTGCTCTCATCAATTTTAATGATAACATCATTAAATTTTAACCAGGAAATACCATTTCTAACTTGAAATTCTAATTTAATTTGCAATTAAGTTCTGCGTCTACCTGTTAGGCCTTCTTTTCTCTCTCCTTCAGTTATTTAATTAACTCAGCTAAAATGTTACAGGTTTTTCCCTCTGCTTAAGCCTGTTAGATAGCGCTCCCCCTAGTGCTTGGTTGGTGAAGTGACATTGTCTCCACTGTGGGTCACAGCAAGCAGAGTCACCTGTTCCAACGTAACCTGGTGCGGGCTGGGGGAAAACTGAATATTTCCATCCTAGTATTGCAAGTGAAGGCACGCAGTGAGGCATCAGCAGTCAGGCATCGGAGGAGGAGTCAACAAAGGCTAACTGGGCGAAGGTTTGGATATACCACCCTGTCGGCTATTGACAAGGTACGTCAGACTACGGGTCTGCGCTGATGGGTAGCTTGCAGGGCTTAGCCCCATTCTCTTTTCAGGCCAGTTACTCGTTGACGCGCCTCACCCGAGTGCTGCCCGGTTGTGCTAAAAGCTGTAGCTGTTTGAGAGGCTCACTGCAGTATGTGAGGACGGAGTGTCCGGTGACCTTACAGGAGCTCACTTGGTGCGCTCGGGCAGTGGGCCCTGCCACTGGACTACACTGGACCAATTTAACTCACCACCAAGCCTAGTTTATAAAACATTAACCTTCCAATTAGCAAAACCCCAAAAGAAAGTTAGGGTTTCCTCAAAACGTAGGTCAGCTTGTTTTATCCTCCTTAAACAGCAAAACCAAAGCCCTAGATGTATCGATTTAACAGCGCCACCACCCTGTCATTTTTCCTAACATTGAGAGCAAAACTTCTCTCTACTTCTTCTCTCTCTCTCAGCTGTTTTCTTCTAAGTTGACTACTGCGGCTGTTTGCTGGGATTTTGCCTGTGAAAATCATAAAGCAGAGAACTTTAGCAATTGAACAGGTATTTGTGAAACTTGAGAACGTCGGTTCAAAATTGTCTTCCATTTACCTTCCACTCTCTTGTGAAGCCCTACCCAGCTAAGGCTAAAACAGGTCAACCAGAGGACTGATAGGCGTCCGCCAAAAAATTGAACACTCATCTAGAAACGATCTAATTGGTGTATGGTGTCAATCTTACAGCTAAGAAACCAATACTGTAATTTTTATTGTTTTTCCTTCACCCGGAAGAATTTTAATAACAATCACAGTCCTGTGGTTTGTGGTATTAAAGAAGCAGCCAGAGACTCACCGCGCCTTCAAAAAAATCCAACTGAAGTGCGTGGACCAAAAAAGGTTACCCAAAGATGAAGAGCTTGAAAAGAGTCCGCACATTCAAACATTAAAGCATCACAAGCGAGATGAGAACAATATATGCAATTTACTGAATAAAACAAGGCAAACGTTTCGGTCACATGTTGACCATTTTCAATGCCAAGCTAACAGTGTTAGAACTAGAAGCCATCTTAATTTAAGGAATCACATGATAATTAAAGAGATCACATGATCAATCAGGACACACACAGAGAAAAAAAATAAATAAATAAAAAAAGGCCACAATGTGTGTATATGTAGAGCAATGGATAATTTACATCAAATTAGAGAACAATGGTTGTCTGTTGGAGTTAACAAAAGTACTGTTCATAAAAAACAAGACAATTGAAGTTCTTAATTTAATCCCTTCGGATATACACAGTCCATATAATAGATCCACTTAGCTTCACATTGTAACAGTCTTTTGTTAGAATCACCACCTCTTCTTGAACTGATCAATCTCTGAAACCCGAAATACTTTCGGGTTTCGGGTCGGGTTCGGGTTAATGTTTAATGAATAGCTTCGGGTCGGGCTCGGGTTTAAACTAAAACGATATGCAGTAGGCTACGCTGCTTTCATAGATGCACGCACACACATTATTGCACACGACAACGACAACACAGCACGGAAACTTTTATTAGTAAAATAGCTTCGACAGGCTACTGACTCGCAACTTTATATTTCTCTGCAATGAGGGGGTAAAATCGCTGTTTTTGAAGTAACTAAGCCTCATTGCTTGTAGAGAGAGGCGCGCAGACGCAAGTTCACACACGCAACTTTCATCCCTCTCTCTCTCTCTCTCTCTTTTTCTCTCTCGCTAATTCAAATAAATGATATAATTAATTAATTCAAATAAATGCGATCTTACCGCACTGCATCTCTGTGTCTGATTTAAAGCAGGCCGAATGCTAACGAGCCTTAACTGACGAAAATTACCTTAATTTGCACGATGGAAGAATTATCGTCTTGTCGTATACAACCATTCAAAAACTCGGCAGAATTTATGTGACCGCTGCACCTGATGTTCATAAACTTTCATAACTGGTAAATGTTTTTTTTTCTTTTGCCTTGTGAACTGGCCGAGCCTTAATGATTCTGTTTCTTTACATGTATTTGTTTACTGACCGTTGCATGCAATCGTGAAATACAGCATTTTTTTTATTTTTATTGGCTATTCGTTGTGGAAAAAAAAAACCTTTCGGGTTCGGGTCGGGTTCGGGCTCTAAATTGAACTGTGCCACTCGGGTTGGGTCGGGCTGGGTCAGACGATCTCGGGTACGGGTCGGGTTCGGGCTGGGTCAGACGATCTCGTGTATGGGTCGGGCTCGGGCTTCAGTTTAAAGCCTGTGCAGACCTCTATACAGCTTTAGAAGCTATCGCTCGCCTTCCACCCGCTGGCTCGCCAATCATTTGGTCTTGGTCTGCCGCTGACACAGCGCTTTGCGTCTCTACTATTGTAGGATATGTTGTGACTTTGAGTCTTGAGCCTTTCAACAAGTGCACGTCCGGCGTTTCCAACATGATAAAACTGACAAAGCG
>NW_015546026.1:398429-404966 GCF_001515605.1 Sinocyclocheilus anshuiensis | reverse complement strand
GTGACTCTGACACTTGCCTTCCTCCTCCACAAGCGAGTGAACGCCGTCCAAGAGTCTTTCAACAAGTGCACGTGTGGCGTCCCGCGCATGTTCCGATGTGATAAAACTGACCAAGAACCTGAACCCAAACCTGAGAACTCAACAAACCTGATTGAGATTACGCCTATACCGCCTCGTCGAACCTCTGACAATTAGAGCAATCTAAATGACCCAATTACAAGTAATCCTAAATAATGCACCCCTACGTCTTCTCAAGTTTCTAACCTGATCATTCTGTACAACATGTTTAGTGTTAAGACATTACCCACTGTGTCCTTTGTCCCTCAAGGTATTTTTCTTTTAAAACAGCATATACAAATTTGACCTATTTGAGAAAATGTGATGACCATTTAAGTGAAAATAGAGATCTATTATGCCTCTAAATATTAAAAAAAAAAAAAGTATTAATAATCAACTTTTTTATTTTGGTAAGTAGCTACAGAATCTGTCAATCAGTTTACTATTTAAATTCTAGGTATTTTTCCAAGCTATGAACAAATACTTATTTTGTCAGTAACATAGTTGACAGGAATATATCTAACATCTGCTTTTTTAATAAAAAAATCGCAAAACCAGGTAACCCTGAGCTTGGCTAATAGAATAAGTACTTGATTTTAAGTGATTTATGTAAGGTCATGTTTGTCAAATTCCAAATATACCCCTAATTATAAAATGACCCACTTTTTAATTTAATCATTATTTAAGTTTTTTATTTACCTGTATGTACGCAAAGTGCAGTGTTCATGTTCAAACGGTGTATTTACAATGTTAAAGTGGCTGACAACAATAAATATTCTTATTGGAAATAAAACTGCCTCGTTTTTGAACTGTGCAGAGCTGTAGTTGAATAGTTGGGCATACGTATGCTACTGTACTTTAATGTTGGTCATTATGCTGGTACTTGGAGAGCCAAATATTTTCTGAGGTGGTACTTGTACTTACTCAAATGAAGTGAGCTGAACTTGTCTACTCTCAGACAACATTCTTTGTTTTTCTGCTATCCACATTCACTCTTCCTGATTCACTGTCAAATCCATCACTTTCTTCTGCCATCTCCTATCCATTTACAGTGTAGATGTTGCTCGCCTCCCTTGCATCCAGGTCTCCTCACATCAGCTGAGTGATGTGACATGCTGCTTCGCTAAAGCTATAGAGCTTGATTCTATTTATTTATTTGTTTGTTTTGTTTTTTAAGTACACCACTCAAGTATGTACCTGCTGTGTTGCCACAAAGTCAAGATGCCCTGATTGAGAAACTCTTTGTTTTCTAATCACTCAGGTAAGATATTCTTTTGTTTTATCTATTAGTTATTGTTAATGTTAGTGTTATTGTTACAGTGTTTCACACCTTCTTGTGTTCCCCTGTTTTGTGTTTAAAGGGTTAGTTCACCCAAAAATGAAAATTCTGTCATTAATTACTCACCCTCATGTCGTTCCAAACCGTAAGACCTTCGTTCATCTTCGGAACACAAATGAAGATATTTTTGATGCAATTTAGATTGCTCTAATTGGGAGGGTCAGGGGACCCTCCCATAGACAGCAAGTGTCCTTACACGATCAAGGTCCAGAAACGTAGCGAGAGCATCAGTAAAATAATCCATGTGACATCAGGGGTTCAACCATAATTTTACGAAGCTACGAGAATACTTTTTGTGCGCAAAAGAAAAAAAAACGACTTTATTCAACAATTCGTCTCATCCGCGTTGTCCTGGCGCCACATGGGCGTCACCATGGATACACTGGTCGGTGAGGAGGGAAACCAAAGTACTAAATCCTGAATGAGACAGGGAGCCAATGGAGCGATTTTAAGGATGGGAGTGTGTGACGAGTGGGCCGGGGCCGAGAGCCGTGAGAGTGGAGCGAGGCCGGTGGAGTAATTGATAATGAGCGACACCTGCGCCACTCACCGGTCTCGAGTCCCACGGAGGAGCTCCGGAAGGATAAAAGGAGGAGTAACGACAATGAAGGACGAGAGAGGACCAGGCCTGGTTTTTCTGTTGTTTTGGTTCTGTTTGTGAGTCCGGGAGGGGCTGTCGCGCTATTTTCAGTTTTGTGTTTATTTTGTTATTAAATTTATGTTTAAATGTTCGCCGGTTCCTGCATCCTTCTTCCTGACCAACGAACTTTGTTACAGAGTGATCACATTCGCGCACAGTTCCTGTTTGCCTTTTCCCTGTGCTGCCTTGTTTGTCTTCATTGCCTGCGTCCCAATGTGCACACTATCCATCCTAAATTCTATGTGATATTAGTAATTTTCAATACTATTTAGGGCAGATAGGGTGGATAGTATGCACATTGGGACGCAGGGATAGTTTCAATTGTTTGTTAACATAGCTACCCTTGTTAATTACATAATGACTAATCACTTCCACTTGTCCCTTGTTGCCCTGGTTAATTTGTGTATATATACCCGTGTTTGCTCATGTTCTTTGTCTGGTGTTGTCCATTGTGGCTTATGTTGGTATATCTCAGTTTAGTTTCCTTGTGGTTATATTCTGTTCTTGTTTTTGTTCTTGCTGTGTTTATTTTTGTCTCTTATCCAATAAACTACAACTGCATTTGGATCCAGCACTACCTCCTCATCTCTGAGATCACCTACGTAACACACTGATTCTTGAGACATGGGACAATACATGTCCAGCAGTTGTAAATACTATTAGGTTTAAAAATGAAAATATTTTCAATTATAAATGTTATGAGGGATTAATGAGGGATTAGTAATAGTATTTAACACAATTATCCCCTTCAATTTAATTTTATCGTTATTATATCAAATCTATGAGACTTATTGTCTTCTCACTACATCTAAATCAGTGTGTCCACAGAGAACGGTTCAGTCATTCATATGCTATAAACTAGATAAATGTTTTTTTAATGATGAAAAATAACTTTTTTTATCAAAAGCAACAATTAATTTGATCTCATATCAAAGCAAGGTTGTTTTCAAGGACACATACATGTTTCATAAGGTTTCAAAGTCATGTCTCCACTTTTTGTCAACATCGTCAGACATTCATTAAAATGTAAAAAAAAAAAATAAAAAAAAAATCAGGGAATATCACAGGCAGCTGTCACTCTAACGGACCCCCTTGCCACATTCCACCTCTGCAGAGTACATCCATGTCAGACAGGCTCCGGAAAGTTTTATAGTTTTATAATATTTTAACTCCTAATGTTAATATTTTCTGTGTCACAACCATGATATGTCAGCACCATCTTCCAATTTCTGAGGAAATTATTTGAAATATTTAGATCATTTTATTCTCCTGAAGCAGGTTCTATTAGCATCTAGCATCAACAGAAAAAATGCCTACTACATGACAGAAATGCCAAATTTGTCAACACTGTCAGATATCACCATTTTCTGTCTGACCATGGTGACAGGCCAATGACAGAGTTGACATTCAAAGTGAAGTCATCATATTTTTGTGTCTTTCAAGTCATTTTTAATTATATTAAATATAAAATAGTGTTTAATTTTCCAGTAATGTATAAATACTAAATATACAGCATATATTGCTTTTGTGGATTGATAGTCATCACTTCTAGCAGAGTTAGGGTTAAGGGAACATGAGATTCAGGGAACATAAGTCTGAGGAAACACATAACACTGGATAAAACATATCTATACATAATACAGTTTGTTTATATTCTGATAATGTGTTCTGATGATTTTTGGGTCATTTGTTAAGATGTTTAAATGTAGATATTAAGATCCTGGTGAATGTAAATGGATAGAGGTAACAACTAATTGTTTTATTTGTTCATTTAACAAAACACCCTGTTTTGTCCCACCTCTCAAGGATCAATGAACAGTTATTGATTAATGTTATTGATTACAAGGGACACTTTCATTCATCAATGGACAATCTCAGATACGTTTTCTTGCATTCACCATACACACATTATAACACATTCCCTGAACTGTTTGTTCATTCATACAGGATTTAATGACTTACTATACTGCAAGGCTGGTTGCACTTCATTTTATAGTATGAGTATTTACAATGTACTGTACGTACCAAAGGTACTGGGTAATACAAGGAAACTAAATGGGATAAGGTTAGGTTTAGGGGTAGTGGTAGGTTCAGTGTTAGTACCAAGTTATTACCTATTTATTGTAGTTACTATAATAACTACATAGTATGCACATGAGAAACAGGACTGTAAATTAAGATGCCAATAATGAACCGTTATTTTTAAGTGGGTGGTTGTGTAAAATGCATTCAAAAACAATGGAGAAAAAGAATGGCTAAAATAAATTAGCCTATACTGCATGTATGTAACAATTATTTACACTGTGTTAGTTTAATCCCATTAGCATGAATGAAACAAACTCTATCCACTAGATGGCGTCAGAGCACATGGACTAATGGTTCCCAGCCCGTTTCTGGGGTACCCCAACACTGCACATTTTAAATGACTCCTTTGTTTGACAAACCTATTTTGGATCTTAGAGCGTTTCAGCTGTTTGATTAAGGAGACAAAATCTGCAGTGCTGAGGTTACTCGAGGAATGTGGTTGGCAACCACTGACATGGACATTTTCTGTTCTGTGTACGAAATGCATGCACTTCAGTCAGCAAAAGCCAGATTAATTAAGGGGTAGGGTGTCTTCTTGCCTTCTTTTATCATTTGCATGTCGGCCCCCCTTTTGGAGCTCCTGCTTGTGGAAAGGGTTAGGTGGACTACTTCAACTTAAAAACTTTAGTTTAGTTGCTGCCTTAACATTTTAAGAATAATGAAATTGTCTGTGCAAGTCAAATTATATTAAACTGACTTACAAATTGAGTTGAATCTTTTATGACTAAGTTGAAATTGGTTAAATTAATTTGATGAGTTAAAGTAATAGGAAAACATACGATGACTTGGTGTATTGATCAAATAATGTTTTACAATGTATATAGTTCTTGTAAAAGTTTTGCATTTGCTGAACTGTTTAGTATAACTGTCTGTCAAGATTCCTACCTCCTTTTGAGTGCTCCAAATAGACATTTTAAATTAAATATCGACCTTTTCCATTTATTACTCATAAATTTATCATTTACAACCCCTGGATCAATGTTGACCTCTGAATCCTGTGTGTGCAATTTCATAACTGACACCATATATCAGACATTCCATAATTATTCCACAATGCATTTTATTATAAAACTCTCAAATTAACCGTTTGTCTATTAGATCTTGTGCCTGCTTTATTAAGAGAGAGAGAGAGAGAGAGAGAGAGAGAGAGAGAGAGAGAGAGAGAACACAATATGTCAGAACATGACAGTACCTCATTATCCCAGTAGGAGGGTATTGAAGAGTTTTAGTGCATGTGGGTCATCTGCTTTCACTGATGATAGCAACCAAAGAGCATGACGAACATATCAAAATCAACACCAAATGCTCTAAACCAATAAAGACCTCCATGGTACATTAACTTTATTGCACACACAACCACAAGCAATTTAAGATTATCAGCTGCAGAGATATGCCCCCAAGAAATGCTTAATTTGCAGCAGTTTCCTTAGATGTGTTAGTTTACCATAAAAATGATAGTTCCATAATTTTAGGCACTAATGGTGAAAAGATGCTGGACACATATAACAAACACACACACAGTTTAAGAAGACAGGTATTATATCATGTCTCCCCTCAGTCTTAAGAAATACAAATGCGAGAGAGAGAGAGAGACAGAGAGAGAGAGAGAGAGAGAGAGATATTGGATTGCTTGTGATAACTCTGAATCACCCAATACTTATATCCCTACACACACATAAAACACTTCCACTCAACATCAGCATGATTCAGGGTTGCCTAGCAACCATTTGGATTTCTCTCCCTCTCTATCCCTTTTTCATTCTAATTTTCAGCACACACATCTGCTCAAAGTCATTTAACATTAATTCCAGAAATCCTCCTTCCAAAAATGCACCTCCCCATCTTCATTCCTCTTAAACTACATATGAATTTCTTTGTGATGGTATAAATAAACTCCAAAATGATTGCAGTGTCTGTTTGCAAACAAGCTGCCCTTTAAAAGACTAGATTCAAAATTAAATTTTAAATGTTTAAAGTTGAGTTTTTCATACATTTAGTGAATATAAGCCTGGGTAATCTTAACTGTTTAAAAGGGTGACAAGGATTGGTACTGAAATGACTTAATTATGGTTAAATGCAATTATGACTTAAGCCACACACATTCCATTAAAAAAAATTCCTGATGTTACAGATGTTACAGAATGTGTAAGTCAATCTCTGACAAAAGTTGCAAATAAACATGCATGGAGACATGGTGGGCATTATTTGCATGTTGAGGTGTATTTGGTTTGGGCCACACACAGAGTGCTGCTGATTTCAGACCAAAAACTTGGCCAAAAAAATGTACTTCAATCAGCTCCGTAGTTCAGTAGTCAGGCCATTGACCAAGAAGTCTGCGATTTCTAGGGTTTTCCCAATGTCAAAATTATGACACATAATTATGACATACCCCCCCCCCCCCCCCCCAACAAAACGA
>NW_015546026.1:392104-398237 GCF_001515605.1 Sinocyclocheilus anshuiensis | reverse complement strand
GAAGTGCACAGCTATCATAATTGGGGGTTACATAAGATAAGATGACATATAAAAACATCCCAACACACATTTATCATTTAGTTTTAGGGGTTTCAAATTAGGCAGATTATAATAATTATTGTAATGCACAACATATTCTATGGCATTCCAGGGCCCAGTTTTATTGTGGGACCTCTCTCTGACTGCCACGGTGGAGAAAGTGTTCCTATTCAGTACAATACAGCTTTGTCAAACAACTTTGAAAATTCTCTTCAACCGCATCAGCAATTTAAAACACATATCATTCCACAAATATATTAAAAACAACATACCACATACAGAGAGAAGCAGTATGTAAAAGGGAGATTAGGGTGAATCCAAGGGCCTGGTGAAGGGGTGAGGGGGGCCTGAACGTGATTTCTACCGAGGGGACAAACATAGGGGTCTGAGGCCCTGTCCACACGAACACGGTTATGTTTAAAACCGCAGCTTTTTCTATGCAGTTTGGCCGTTCGTCCACATGCAAACACAGCACCAGGTCACTGAAACCGAACATTTCTGAAAACGCCTGCCAGGGTGAAGATTTTCAAAAACTCTGGTTGCAGTGTTATCGTGTAGACAGCGAAACCGGAGTTTTTTGCTTGTGACGTAGGAGCTAGTGCTGTTATCTCAGCCTACTGGAAACTTTTTCAGGCTTCTGATTGGCCATCATGGCTTAACGGTTGAGATTATATCGCCACCTGTTGGTTTGGCATGCTCTTGACAGTGCTTCATAGCATGCGTTTGCGTTTTCATGTGGATGGAGATTTTTTTTTAAACGGAAGAAGGTAAAACTCAGTTTATAAAAATACCCGTGTGGAGATTCTGGAGACCCAGAAATCTAGCTGTGCCCCTGGTAATAGAACACAATCCTTAGAAGCCCCTGTATTAGCAAAATATTCATCTAACAGCTGACCATTTTACCTTACTCTCAGTGTTTGAAGCAGTAAAAAGGTCACCACTACAAAATGCTCTCTTTTTGTCATCCAAGTACCTTGCTAACTCATGCCTTATTGTTAGGAATAAATCTAATAGTTTTAGTCACAGTTTCATTCTGTTAATTGACAGTGGAGCCGACAGTACCAAACCCCCCATCAAGGATAACATCTCTGGGGCACCCAAGATCTTTCTTCTGAACCATATCCTAGCCAATCCACAAAATATTGACCATGACCATGACCACCACGGCACCAGGAGTCCAGAATCATATGAAAATGGGATTTTTATATAATTTTGCCTTCATATTGCAAATTAAAAGTCCTGCTGAAAAGAAAAATCCTAGTGAGAGTTTAGCAATGAGACTTCATTTAGAACAATATGCAAATGTGATTTTTATATAATATTTGCCAATTAAAAATCCTACTGAAAAAGAAAAATCATAGTGAGGGGCAAGCCAGAAACCTTACACTTATTAGCATAAATACTATTTAAATTATTTAAAATAATATTTAATTGACTTTAATTTGATGTAATATTGATGAAAGAATACATAATATTATGTTTTTTTAAATTGCAAATGTATTTGTTGTTATACTAATTCTACAGTTGTGCTCAAAATTATTCATACCCTAGGTAAATATGATCAAAGAAGGCTGTGAAAATAATTCTGCATTGTTTATCCATTTTAATGTTGTGGGCCTATTTTTCTGCCAGAGATCCTGGATATCTTGTTCAGATAGATGGCATAATGGATTCTATAAAATACCAATGTGTGGCATTACAGATATTTTCCGTACTGCCCCTTTGTTTACTTTGATTTTCTCTGTCACCGCCATCCAACTAAAATACATTATGATTGGAGGCGAGGACCAATTAAGAGAAGGAGTATATGTATATAGGGCGAGGTTTAGAGACTGGAGGAGGTTCGACTGACCAGAATCTGTGTTACATTCCCTTTGGAGGCAGTCCTTGCGGGTGGATCTTTCAGAGTGTGCATTTCCGGGGATGGTGGAGAGGAGGTGGTGCTACCTGTTTAGCCTGTTGCTAATGGGCATTTCTCTTGGCCGGCGAATGCCTCTTTGTCAATTCTGGGATTAAACGTAAAAGTTTCGCACCCTACTCCTAAAAATCAGTGACTTGGAGCTGTCAAAAAGGAAAGACCAAGACAGGCTGACGAAGCCGATGTTCCCGAGTCACTCTTAGCCACCCGTGCTTCCAGCTTGGTCAGTGTTCGCTCTAATCACAGTCACACATACACTCATTGCACTCATTTCTGCATATTTAAAAAGTGCTGTTTTGTTTTTTTGATTTCTGTTTTGGTTTATTTTCTTCGATTATTATTATTATTATTATTTTTATTTCCTTGAAGTGGAATTGTGGTGCTTAAAGATCTAAAAACTTGTCTATATTATATTAACATTACCTCATTAAAAATTAAGAAAGTTGCATACAACTTTTCCTGTAGTGTTGCCTCTGTTCTGTCTTTATCTTTTTTGTATGTAGTGGATGGTTGTGTTTGTCTGTTGTGCTATCCGGGATGAATGAAATTAATATAAAAATGTGGCAGGTATATACTTGTCTGGCGCCCGAAACAACAATAACTGTTTTTTTTTTTTAGGCTTTCGGTCTGAGAGTCGAGTAAAGTCTGAGTGCTATCCTCATTAAGAACAAGACGTGGTCTGGCAGTTAGGACTCTGCATCATCACACGGATGACCTGGGTTTGGTACCTGCTTCAGATGCTTTTTTTTGGTGTTTAACTTTTGTTATATTTTTGGGACAAGACAACCAACGTTAAAAATGGATAAAAAATGTAAAACTGACTGTCCATGCTAAAAATCTTATAATGGGCCATGGTTGGATCTTCCAACAGGACAATGATCCACAAAAAAACATCAAAATCAAAACAAAATTGGGTCACTGAGAACAAAACCAAGCTTCTGCCCTGGCCAACCCAGTTCCCTGAGCTGAACCCTATAGAAAATGAGTGTGGTGAACTGAAGAGGAGAAGCATCAACATGCAGCTGGAAATCTGAATGGTCTGGAGAGATTCTGTCTGAAGGAATGGTCTCTGATCTCCTGTCAGATGTTCTCTAAACTCTTCAGGCATTATAGGTGAAGACTCAGAGCTGTTCTCTTGGCAAAAGGAGGTTGCAAAAAGTATTGGATAAAAGGGTATGATTAATTGAGACCAATGTGTATTAGAGAAAAACATTTGTTTCATAATGAAATTTCTCTCCCATTTTAAATTCTTATTCTCAAATGAAAGGTTAAATTTTAGTACATTTTGAAAATAAAATATCTAATGGATTAGAATGTGGCATTACAGATATTTTCCGTACTGCCCCTTTGTTTACTTTGATTTTCTCTGTCACCGCCCTCCAACTAAAATATGATTGGAGGCAAGGACCAATTAAGAGGAGGAGTATATGTATGTATATAGGGGGAGGTTTAGAGACTGAAAAGGAGTTTGGACCAGAATCCGAGGCAGTCCTTGCAGGTGGATCTTTGTGCGTTTCCGGGGATGGTGGAGAGGAGGTGGTGCTACCTGTTTAGCCTGTTGCTAACGGGCATTTCTCTTGGCCGGCGAATGCCTCTTTGTCAATTCTGGGATTGAACTGAAGTTTCGCACCCTACTCCTAAAAATCAGTGATTGGAGCTGTCAAAAAGGAAGGAGCAAGACCGGCCGACGCCGCCGATGTTCCCGAGTCACTCTTAGCCACCCGTGCTGCCAGCTTGGTCAGTGTTCGCTCTAATCACAGTCACACATACACTCATTGCACTCATTTCTGCATATTTAAAAAGTGCTGTTTTGTTTTTTTGATTTCTGTTTTGGTTTATTTTCTTCGATTATTATTATTATTATTATTTTTATTTCCTTGAAGTGGAATTGTGGTGCTTAAAGATCTAAAAACTTGTCTATATTATATTAACATTACCTCATTAAAAATTAAGAAAGTTGCATACAACTTTTCCTGTAGTGTTGCCTCTGTTCTGTCTTTATCTTTTTTGTATGTAGTGGATGGTTGTGTTTGTCTGTTGTGCTATCCGGGATGAATGAAATTAATATAAAAATGTGGCAGGTATATACTTGTCTGGCGCCCGAAACAACAATAACTGTTTTTTTTTTTTAGGCTTTCGGTCTGAGAGTCGAGTAAAGTCTGAGTGCTATCCTCATTAAGAACAAGACGTGGTCTGGCAGTTAGGACTCTGCATCATCACACGGATGACCTGGGTTTGGTACCTGCTTCAGATGCTTTTTTTTGGTGTTTAACTTTTGTTATATTTTTGGGACAAGACAACCAACGTTAAAAATGGATAAAAAATGTAAAACTGACTGTCCATGCTAAAAATCTTATAATGGGCCATGGTTGGATCTTCCAACAGGACAATGATCCACAAACAAACATCAAAATCAAAACAAAAATGGGTCACTGAGAACAAAACCAATCTTCTGCCCTGGCCAACCCAGTTCCCTGAGCTGAACCCTATAGAAAATGAGTGTGGTGAACTGAAGAGGAGAAGCATCAACATGCAGCTGGAAATCTGAATGGTCTGGAGAGATTCTGTCTGAAGGAATGGTCTCTGATCTCCTGTCAGATGTTCTCTAAACTCTTCAGGCATTATAGGTGAAGACTCAGAGCTGTTCTCTTGGCAAAAGGAGGTTGCAAAAAGTATTGGATAAAAGGGTATGATTAATTGAGACCAATGTGTATTAGAGAAAAACATTTGTTTCATAATGAAATTTCTCTCCCATTTTAAATTCTTATTCTCCAAGGTTAGATTTTAGTAATTTTTTAAAATAAAATATTTAAAGGATTGATGATACAGATTCATTTTCACAGCCTTCTTTGATCATATTTACCAAGGGTGTGAATAATTTTGAGGACAACTGTATGTTTGATTATTTCGTAGGGATGCAAAAGGCACTGACTTCGTGGAATGTCCCGTATGAGGATTGATGATACAGATGAATTTTCACAGCCTTCTTTGATCATATTTACCAAGGGTATGAATAATTTTGAGCACAACTGTATGTTTGATTATTTCTTAGGGATGCAAAAGGCACTGACTTCGTGGAATGTCCCGTATGCTTTCATTCCGCTGAGCAGGGAGACCCTGGTGGTGCTGCTGGAACTGGATGGGCTGCCACAATAGAGAGCCTGGTATGGCCTCTGCCAGTGGGACATCTCCTGGGATGGTCTCCAGAGTGTTCCAGAGAAGAAAAAAAAAAACATACTCACACACCCCCCACCCCCAACTTGAATAACAGCAACTCCCAGTTCCTAGAAAAATCAACAGTCACAGTGAGATAGAAAACAGAAAAAAATACATCAACTAATTCAGCTGCAAAAACTCTCACATGGGGCATGAGATAAGGCATCAGCCTGTACATTTTCCAAAACCTTTTATTGTCACGGTTCACACACACGAGGAACACGGGAACGAAGGAGCGAGGAGACACGGAGTAAAGTCACTCAAAAGGGTTTATTTGAACAAAGGCTTGGGATCACAGGACTCGACACATGAGGATGACAGAATGACGTTTAACGACTGACAAAGGACAAGAACTAGAACACACTTTAAATACACAGGAACTGATGAGGGGAAGAC
Source organism: Sinocyclocheilus anshuiensis (assembly GCF_001515605.1). NCBI lineage: Eukaryota > Metazoa > Chordata > Actinopteri > Cypriniformes > Cyprinidae > Sinocyclocheilus > Sinocyclocheilus anshuiensis. The sequence continues at coordinate 392,668 of NW_015546026.1, read as the reverse complement.
AAGGGACACCTGGAACTAATGACAATTAACATTGGAAACACCTGGGAACAATGAATTCAAAACACGAGACAGAGAAACTGGACGATGGAGCACATAGGGAGCAAAGACACACACAAAACCTGGCCCAGAGCCTGACATTACTCCCCCCTCCCAGAAGGTGTGTCCTCACGCCACCAAAACATCCAATGGGGAGGGGGGGTGGGCGCTCTGGAGACCTCTAAGAGTAGGGTTACCAGACGGGAGGCCTCCAGAGCAGGGCCCCATGGTGGATCTGTCGAGCCCCTCCTGGGCTGAACTGGGGATCGGGAGCCCTTCCTAGGCTCTGCGGGGGATCGGGAGCCCTTCGTGGGCTATACTCGGGAACCGGGAGCCCTTCCTGGGCGGAACTGGGGATCGGGAGCCCCGCCTGGGCGGAACTGGGGATCGGGAGCCCCGCCTGGGCGGAACTGGGGATCCGGAGCCCCGCCTGGGCGGAACTGGGGATCCGGAGCCCTTCCTAGGCTCGGCGGGGGATCTGAAGCCCCTCCTGGGCTGAACTGGGGATCGGGAGCCCTTCCTAGGCTC